>NC_054700.1:51213477-51217671 GCF_016097555.1 Gigantopelta aegis
TGTGGGATGGCAAACGCAAGATTACAGTCTCAACGATTGGCGTGTGTTTTTCTGTTATTCGGTATTCAAGAAGACATCGGGTGGCTGAGTGGGTGGCAGTCGCACAAGCGGGGAAAAAATACCTATTGATTTTAAAAGTACGCTATTGATCGAGGCGGAGTGTGTGTGTGTGTGTGTGTGTGTGTGGGGGGGGGGCTATATTGTATAAAAATCGTATTCGATCCCCGCCCCCCCCCCCCCAAAAAAAAAAGCTCTATATAGACAATGAAGATAATTGCTCAGCCTCTAAATCAGAATAAAATTGGGTGTTAAACTGCTAGTTTCAGACATAACGGGAAATATGTTTTACTACCCTAGTTCCGCCCCCAAAGTATTATCCTACTATAGTGTTACAAGTAGAATAGTAGGTTGTTACACTGATATTAGTTCAAATTAAATTACACAATTTTACTGGCTAGATGAAACCACATTTTATGACAACAAACACTCTCACATTTATCACCAATGTCAGGACTGGTAGCTTTAACTGTGGCATTAAAAGTTAGATACACTTTGAACTTTGACCCGGCGGGATGCTATTTGATATACTGTTACCTCCAGTGACGGGACGTTACCCAGTGGTAAAGCTCTCGCCTCTTGCACGGTCGGTGTGGGATCGATTCCCGTTGGTGGGACGATTGGGCTATTTCTCGTCGTGGCCAATGCTCACCATTGGTATAACAAAGGCCGTGGTATGTGCTATCCTGTCTATGGGATGGATGCATATAAAAGATTCCTTGCTACTAATGGACAAATGTAGCAGGTTTTTCATTTAAGACTATATGTCAAAATTAACAAATGTTTGACATCCAACAGCCGATAATTAATAAATCAATCTGCTCTAGTGGTGTCGTGTAACAAAAAAAAACTTTAAACTTTAAAAAAAACCCCAAAACATTTTAATATTTATCACCAATGACTGGACTGGTAGCTTTGAGATTCAAAGTTAGATGCACTTTTGGTATATTGCTACCTCTAGTGGTTTCGTTAAACAAAACAAACTCTACTTTGACGTCTAGTTATTAGTATTTTCGGTTTTTCCGCAAAGACCTCGTAGGGTCGAAGCGTGTTTTCAACTTTACAGACAATACAGTCTATGGAATAGCGAACTCAGTTAAGACGACATTAATTGTATTAGAGACAGAAATTGGTCTGGATTTTAAAAAAACTCGTTAATGTCGACAATGTAAATCTTTATTCATCAATCACAAAATAAGACAGCTAATTTTTTATCTGTAAAATCTTTCGTTTGAACTCATTCTACCGAAAATATCAGGCCGCAGGGATGAGATCATGGTATTAGCAATGAAAGCACAAAGAATATGGATATGAAAATACTGGAAGGCACAATTTTATTTTCGCATTAATAACATTTCCACGGAGAACCAGTTAATCACATTAATGGCTGTTTGTGTGTCTGCCTGCCAATCTCCCTCTGTCTTTCTCTGTCTGTATGTCTGTCTGTCTGTGTCTCTCTCTGCCTCTCTCTCTCTCTGTCTCTGTCTGTCTGTCGCTCTCTCTCTCTCTCTCTCCTGTGTGTGTATGTGCATGATTGCGCGCTCGTGTACGTGTGTTTGTGTGCGCGTGTATTTGCCTGTCTCATCAAATGCTATTTTGAGTACAATACGATACCAAAAATACTCCGTTTTCGTTACTGACGTTTTATCGCAAGCTTACAAACACAACGATTTCAAGGCTGAACTTACTTCTCAACTCTTGTTAAACTCCACGAAAATGATCCCTACCAATTATTAAGAAAAATACCATGCGAATTGTCATACTAATTCCAGATATTGATTGCGCTTTCCGAACTCCAGGCGTCTTTATATCACCAACTGAATGAAGACGGTGGAGTCTGCGCTAAGTACAACGCAAAGTACTTAGTACTAAATGCCATTTGCGAGTCTCTAACCTCGGATAATAACCGTGATGTGTCGAAGTTACACGTCTGCAGCTAATTTGCTTGTTTAAAGAAATCGGTTTGCGTTTTGATCATGTCCCAAGGACACTTCTCCGGGTATAGCCTTCGTGGAACCAGACGATTTTTGGAATGAAGACTCTTTGACAACTGTCCAATAAAGCCCACAATACATGTAGTCGTTGGAAGATAACAGCAAGAGGGATGGGGTGGTAGTGGTAGCGCTATGTTAATAACACAGAGTATTGTTTTAATTAATGTAAATGAAGTAACAGAAGTCGCAAGTTGGTGATTGTCACGGGGATCCTATAATACCCGTAACTGAACGAAACACGATTATCCAAATATCTCTCCTAACTGTATATCTATTAGACCTCTCTGTAACGGGCAGTTATACCCGCGTGGTTCGTCTAGGTATGATCAGAGATAAGATCTTATATAAAGTATATGTAATATAGCACGTTTAGTTCACTAGAAAACACAACAAAAACACAATAGACTTTGGAATCTGTATTAACCTACGCTGACAAATGTACTGCCGCAGTAGTTAATTAACAACAACAAATAATAACAACCCAGAACTGATCACTTAATTAGTTAATCTCTAGGTGTCTAGTTTACACAATATTGTAATCACTTCACCGTGACACAACACCCACACGTGTGATAATTGAGAAACGCTTCCAGGGGAACTTAATTAATAAAGGAATTACAACTCTATTCCTAACTGGTTAATTTTTAATTAACCTTTACTACTCATTCAGTAACGTGTGATAATTGAGAAACGCTGCCAGGGGAACTTAATTAATAAAGGAAATACAACTCTATTCCTAACTGGTTAATTTTTAATTAACCCTTAACTACTCATTCAGTAACCTTGTAACACAGAATTAATACTGGTACCTATCACAATAAAGACAATAACCTACAGTTTACCTAGGTCCTCTAGGATGACTGGTTAAGCCTTATATATATTAGAACAGTGAGCCCACAGTTTACTGCGTCAGATTACCGGCAGCACCGTCTAAATAATATTGGTATAATACAGTATTAAAATATTTAAAGTCACTTCAATCACATCAAGGTTATACACAGAGCAGAAATAAAATATTACCAGTCCGGACGGACAACAATCCCCTGGAGCCTTCCTTTTGTTTCTCCCTGATATCTCTAAAACCCTAGCTATTTATCATAAAAACCGAATATCGCCTGGGGTTACAACGCGGTCCTCCCCCTATCAAGTGATATTTCCACAGCGACCAAGCCGGCATATTTTTCTTAGATGACCAGACTTGCTGACGCCTAGTCCGCCAGCAATACCCCGAACGTACCGAACTAGCGGAGGTATTACGTAACTACTGGCCACATGGCCTCCGCACCTAGTCTGGGTGTGTATTAGAAAGAGCTCGACCACCGTCGCGCAGAGGTATTACGTAACAAAGTGCCCACCTGGGCTTAAGTGCATATTGGAACTGCTCACGGCCCTCTAAAACAAGTAATATCGCCACAGGCGAAAACAAAATTAAGAGCATGTTCCGTCACACACACCCACCTCAAAAAGGATATTTCCTCTACTCTAGGAATAGGGAAAAATTACTACATTAACACAAAACCAAAAGGTGCGCTTAATCGACGCAATTCCGGGCATTTTTACCACATAGTAATAAGGTGACTAACAGTAATCACAATGAGTCTCCGTATACAATAAAATATATAAAAACAAAAACAGAAATCAAGAAGGTCAACACATTCATCATAACGTTCAAACTTAGGGACGGGACAGAGCATCAGGCGATTTACATTGGATGTGCCCGTTGATATGTCAATGGTAATTGGGAATCCATGCAGAAAGAAGACTCCACCTTCAAAACTCTCTGGTAGCTGGTTTTCATTCTGAGAATGAAACATGGGAGGGATTCGGGTTCCGTAAAGACAACCACTTGATGCACTACCGAGTTACACTTAGATCTGAAAATGCTTCAGAGCTTGTACCATGGCCAAAGATTCCTTTATTATAGTGGACTAGTTCACCTGGGTTTGTCAAACTTTTGGAGAAGAAAATTACAGGATGGTCAGTCCATTTTCGTCTCTGGAAACAGCACAGCCTCCGCTCCCAAGTCAAAAGGGCATCCACGCTAGCTGAAGGCATCGGTAGCTGGTGCTGCCAAGGGAGACGAGAAGAAATCTGCTTGAGCGGTTGAATGACTTCTTCTTATCGGCCACGGAACTTTTTTGTT
>NC_054700.1:51217871-51255371 GCF_016097555.1 Gigantopelta aegis
TTTCCTTAAATTTTTCATATTTTTCTTTATCTTTATTGCTTATACACATCCACAAAACTATATTGCTATCTATGTCCTTCCTGGGCAAAAAATCTCCTTAATTCCAACCTTGTCCTACTTGCCCAAATCTGTCCTTAATCTCCAATTTTTCTGTTTTGTGATAATTTTTTTGGTGGCCTTATTTTTCTTAATGAATAAATCTTATCTGAATATTCATCATCGGGCTCACACTCATCGCTAAATTCTGAATTCAAAACCCGGCCCATCCTGCTGCAATTTAACTTGTCCGGTCCGTGTCCCCAGTTTGCATCCATTTTTCCAAATTCAAAAACGACCTTACTATTGGGGATTTTTTTGGCACAGCGAAAAAACGAATAATCTCAAGAAAATAACTTTTTCACAAGTTTAAAACCACGCGCTCTCGCTACCAATGTTTCACAACGAGCAACGACTTTTCCCACCCATATTCCATCGCACTCTTATTTCTCAATTATTTTGTCCACGATTAACCACCCAAAAAACAACAACAGACCATGCTCCTTTTCACTCAAACCGGAAACTGGTATTCTTTATTTAATTTTCTGTTTTCTGGATTCGGAAACGGAAACCGGAAACGAAATCATAATTTAACTAAAGTCTTCAATCCAGTACCAGTATTAATTCTGTATTACAAGGTTACTGAATGAGTAGTTAAGGGTTAATTAAAAATTAACCAAGTAGGAATAGAGTTGTAATTCCTTTATTAATTAAGTTCCCATGGAAGCGTTTCTCAATTATCACACGTGTGGGTGTTGTGTCACGGTGAAGTGATTAGAATATTGTGTAAACTAGACACCTAGTGATTAACTAATTAAGTGATTAGTTCTGGGTTGTTATTATATTGTTGTTGTTAATTAACTACTGCGGCAGTACATTTGTCAGCGTAGTATTAATACAGATTCCAAAGTGTATTGTGTTTTTGTTGTGTTTTCTAGTGAACTAAACGTGCTATATTACATATACTTTATATAAGATCGTATCTCTGATATACCTAGAGACAAGCCACTCGGGTATACACTGCCAGATAGAGAGAGATCTAATAGATATACAGTTAGGAGAGATATTTGGATAATCGTGTTTTATTCAGTTACGGGTATTATAGGATCCCCGTGAGACCGAAGAATTTTATTTTATTGACTTGGGCAATAACCGTCCCATTTAGATTTAAGTTTGAATTTTTCCGGGAAGGAACTAGTTTATTATGAAAGAGTATACAAACAGGTTTTTTTAAGGAGATTCTGACCCCCCAATGATCTGCCCAAGACTGTAAATTATTAATATCCTTTTGGATAAAACGTTTAAGTGTGATAACCATGCGACCGGCTCTCCAAAAGGTCGTATCATCGGCAAAAAGGCCTAGGTTAAGGGGACTTTTAGTTTTGCTTGTTTCGACATTATAATGCATATAAGAACTCAGATCGTTAATGAAAATACTAAAAAGGGTGGGGGCAATAACTGAGCCTTGTGGAATGCCGTTATTCAAGGATAGTTCTTGGGGAAAAAATATCCATTAACATTAACTCTAAACGACCTATTGTGAATAAATTTTTCAATAAAATTAAACATTTGTCCTCGAATTCCTAATTTATAGAGTTTTTTTAAGCAATATGCCATGTCGCCATGTCATGTCATACGCCTTTTCTATATCAACGAAGACACCAACCACCTTGTTCCCTTTGGCAAAGCCTGATTTAAATGGGTTTGGAGACGAAACAAGGTGGTCAACGGTGCTGTGGTTTTTACGAAAGCCACTTTGAAGATTAGTAATTAAATTATTCGATTCAAGGTAATGGGTTAACCTGTTATTTACCATGGGCCTCCATAGTTTTTTTTTTTTTACACAGGTTCGAGGTCAAAGAAATAGGTCGATAATTTGTGGGATCGGAAAAGGTTCTTCCCATATTTGGGAAGACTAAAATACATTGGCCTTTTTTCCATTCGGCCAGGATATAGCCTTGTTTCCAAATTTTGATTGAATAGCATTAAAAAGCTATCCAATGTTTTTAATGGGCATATTTAAAAAAAAAAAAAACATAAGAGAAAATTTATCGGGTCCTGTTGATGTACCCTTTTTATATTGGAAGGCTCTAATAAATTCGTCCATAGTGGAGGGTGCATTGAAATTTTAAACTGTCATCAGAATAGTTTGCATTTCGTGGAAGGCTATTTACCTGTTCCAATTCCTCCTTATTTGTTTTTGAAAAGAGGGGAAAAGGTATCATTACTACTATTGGAATCGAAACGTATCTGCCAAGAGATCAGCTTTTTCCTTGGCTGCTCATATTTGTTTTATTTTTTTAACTTAAAACTTGATAGTAGCAGACTTTTTCCCCTGTATTCTTTTTTTTTTTGGACCAAACCTCACTAGAAGATGTGGAAGTTGTGATAGTAGAACAAAAGGCTTCCCAAGACGACTTCTTGGCTTCGAGAACACTTTAGCTGCAACTGCATATTTAGCTTTTTTAAAAACATCTAAACACAATTCTTCATTAGATTTATCTTTTTGAAATTTTACGTCTCAAAAAAATTATTTATTTCTCAATTTAATGGATTCAGACAGATCATTGTTTCCACCATGGGACATCCACCTATGTTTTTGGATGAAGAAAAAAATTTTTATTTTTTATCCTTTTTTCACGGGTATATCACCGTTTTTTTTTTTTTTCTATAGTATCTATGGCTTCGATAATATTTTTATTAAAAAGATCAATATTATTTGAGAAAAGGGAGCCGTGGTCCAAGTTGAAACAGCTATCATAAAAGCCCTTCCAATTGGCTTTATCCAATTTCCATTTGGAGATATGTCTAGGCATATCTGACAACTCTGAAATTGTGTTATATTTAATAAATATTGGGTAATGATCACTATTTAAATTATTTGAAACATACCATTCACATTTGCTAGCCATCTTTGAACTGACCAATGATAGATCAATGCAAGAAAATGTGCCATGAATATCTGGCAGAAATGTTGGTGAATCATCGTTGAGACATACTAGATCTTTTAGATCCAGGACATTCCTCCACTATGGAACCTTGAGTGGAGGTACATCTGGATCCCCAGAGGGTGTTGTAGGAGTTGAAATCACCAACTAAAATCATATCATTACCCAGATGTTTAGTAAGTTCCATATAGTCGTTTACGACCAGGGATGCCTGTGCTGTTCCAGGGCTTACATATATATTAACAATGTCAATATTATTATCTTTTCCAAGAATGCTAAGCCCCAGAGCTTGTATGCATGGAGAGTGATTCGTGTGAGGGAGAACTTTATATGACAAATTATTTTTAACATAGGTGGCCAGGCCTCCTCTAGCAGTAAAATTATTATTATAAAATTCACCTGTATAACCAGGAATTTTAAAATTGCTAGTGGGTTGTTTTTTGCCTTTTTTTGATGGGTCAATCCATGTTTCCTGAACACAAATAATGTCAGGAGCTGGGCTGTTTTGTTTGATAAAACTTACCAATTCCTGACCATGCCATGATTTGGTATTCCACAGTTATATATACCCAAATGTCTCAAAAGCTACTAATTGAATAAACTCATTATAATTGGAGAACAGTACTTCACAATTAGAATTCTGTCAAAACATTTATACTTAAAAGATAGATGTGATTTCAGCAGCTTGAAGATTATTTTATATCTCATTGCTACATCAAAACATGTCTCCTTCATGTTTCCTTCTCCTAAGAGCAACTCCTTATAACTGGAGAAACCATGAAAACAATGACTTCTGTGTGTTCATTATTATAAAAACAGTTCTACTTCAAAGCTGCTGCCCACAGGAGTTATGGGATTACAACAGTGACTAGTTAGCAGTGAGACACAGCCAATACCAGTTGGTCATTCAAGCCGAGATAATCCTCTGAGACCATTCTCATTCCCCACACAGGTGTGCTCAGTTTACTTACTGCTTGACTGCTTTCCTAATTGTATTACTATTGACCATATGACTAATGGGGGGTATGACTAATAGGAGGTAACCGACCCGGCTGTTGCACATACATCAAATACAATTATTTCATTGCGGCTGGCCTCATGCGTTTTGTAGATGCACGCATCGCATAAATCCAGTTCAGACTCTCTCATTAAACTAATGTAATTTTTATTTTTAAAATTGTATTATTCGGATCACACGCACGCGCCGCATTCAGTTCATATGAGCCTTTGGTCGAGACTTAGAGAAGAAACTGGCTGCCGCCACACAGTGATATTTTATATGCACCTTCCCATGGACAGGCCAGCACGCACCACAATCTTTAAGATAAAAATCGTGGGGCAGTTCATATGATCAGTTAAAACGAGATGATGGGGATGAGTCCATCGACGTCGATCGATCTTACTACCTATCGCACCTCAGCAAGTACCTTACCACTGAGTTAAAAGACAAAATTGCGGTCCCTTTGTATTTATTCGTTTGTTTCTTTTTCATCTGTTGCTGCTGCTGCTGCTGCGTGTGTGTGTATGCGTATGTGTGTGTGCGTGCGTGTACGTGTGTGTCTGTCTGCGTGTGTGTGTCTGTGTGTGTATATGTGGGTGAGTGTGTGTGTGTGTGTCTGCGCGTGTGTGTGTGCGCGTGTGTGTACGTTTGTGAGTGTATGTGTGTGTGTCTGTGTGCGCGCGTGTGTTTGTGTGTGCGTGTATGTGTGTCTGCGTGTGTATGTATATGTGCGCGCGTGTGTCTACGTGTGTGTGCCTGCGTGTGTGTGTGTGTGTGTGTGTGTCTGTGCGTGTGTTTGTGCGCTCGTTTCTTTGTTTTTCTTTGGTTGGCGATTGATCCTCATTGAAAAGGAAGTAAAGCTACTTCAAAAGAAAGACATGTTTTATTTAACGACGCACTCAACACATTTTATATAAGGTTATATGGCTTCAGACATATGGTTAAGCTACTTCGAGAGAAACAAATGTGAGAGTTGAAGATAAAGGGGAAAAAAGAAAGAAAGTAAAAAGAAAACAAGGGGCAGGAGAAAAAAGAAGAAAGAAAGAAAGAAAGAAAAAACACACTACAAAGTATCATTGCAACCAGTGGTCTTTGATGTTCACTTCCTGGTTGGTGTCTGATCTCCATTCGAACAAACAGTGGTATTAATTACTTAATTTACCAGAATCAAATTGAGACACACAAAAAAAAAAAAAAAAAAAAAAAAAAAAAAAAAAAAAAAAGACTGGGCTCATCTAAAAAATTACGACACGATTCCATTGCACGGAGATGCCCGATGTACCTTAGGCCACAAAATCGTCACCTCTCGGTGCTTCCGTTCGATCACGGTATCTTCCGCCAGTGACGTCATATCATTGACCGAGATATGTGTTGTTCGAACAGAAAGTGAATATTATATATTCCTTCTAATATATAAAAAAGAGAAAAACAATTTTGCGAAAGCATGTTTTGTTCCGTCTTTCTCTAGGCTAAATATCGCAATATCCAATTACACGGCAATAGGCATAGGCTATAAGTTAACAACAGGCCTGTAACTAAATAACTAAATAGGGCGGGAGAAGTAAGAAAGAACAAGGGAACAGTATTGCGATGTCTTCTCCGGCGAGGCAAATATGGCACTTATTAATTAAAAGGGCACTAGTGTCCGATCTTGTGGGTTGATGTGGGTACTGGTTATAGCCTAATTCTAGGCTCAGATTACCAAATGCCACGACGTAGTTGGCAAAGTCGCCGATCTTTCGACTATTTTAAATTGCATTTTATTATTGGGTACATAAGGTGAGACTTTAATAAAACAATATGTCTGTCTGTACGACTATTGTCTTGCTAGTCTGAGCACTCTGACAACTCGATCCTGGTAGTATACAACGATTAGATGTTAGTTTGGTCGCACCATTTGTAAGTCAGGAATGGGAATGGATGGTGGTGGTGATTACCAGGGGACAATATTTCAAAATTTTAGGAAACCGGAAGTCAGTTCACGTGAGTTTTACTCAGGTAACTACGGTTCTGTGGTACATTGGTGGTTAAATGTATTTAGAAACATAAACTGGTTTTCACTTCTGTTACTGATATATGGTACTTTTATTTTTAGAATCTAATTGTTTACCACGTAACCGATTGGCGGTTCTCTTGATTTTAAAGTTGCGTAACCGACATGCAAACAGGACAACGGTTCTCGTGAAATATTTTGCCCTGGATTACAACACAAGTGTCGAGTTGGTCAACTCCGTCGTGACAGTTGGTAGTCTGAGACTAGCATAAGCCATCAGACTCGAGGCTGGTAAGACTGCTTTCACATTCATGGACCGGCTCCTACTAGATGTGAGTTTTAAAATACTTTTTTCTCTCTCACTAACCACTATCCATCAAGACTGTAGGAACGGTATCTGAAGTGGAGGGACCTGTAATACCTTGATCGGTTTTGAGTTTTAGGGGAATATTGCCGCACATATATTTTGTTTTTGCAAGGTAGTTGTCAAGGGAGGGTACTCCATAAAACGAGTAAAACATGGCACTCTAGACATTGCTGTGTTCTGACTAAAATATTCTATTGAATTGCATGGAGAAATTAATACTGGTGTGCGGCCATAAGAGCACATTAACGTTCATTGGTTGATACAGATTTAGTATATATTCGTCCTTACTTCCAGTGAAGGTCCAAGTGATACATTTTCGCATGTATGGCAGCAAATAATGTCTTAAATAGGATTTGGATTTTACACATTTTATGACGAATGGCCAACATTTTGGTTTCGACCATCTTATATTTCACCGTTTCGACAATAATATTAGTATTTTCCGATGTTTTACATAGATTAAATAAAACATTAAATATATCCACATATATCTTAAAGCATCCCCCCAAAAAAAACAACAAAAAACAAACAAACAAACAAACAAAAAAACAAAAAAACAAAAACAAACCCCAACCAAAAAACCCCATCCTATAAAGGTCGTTGGGATACGAATTGTAAACGTTTCCTGCTATTTTGTTTTCGGCTATTTTGAACCATCAAACATAATTTTTCAGATGCACAACATATTTGGTTTTGGATTCGGCAACCCCAGATTTGGTTAAACATCTATGTTAGACCACATCCTTAAAAAATACTCGCACATGTATCATTTCTGGGAAGTAAAACCTGACTAAAGCACCAGGACACAGACCTGGATTATACAGGACAGTTCAAGCTTAATGGCGAGAGAGAAGTCAGAGAGAAAATAGTATCTGTTCCCATTTCTCACAATTTAAGGGAATTAACTCAGTGTTAAAGCGCTCGCCTGAGGTGTGATTAATCGAAGAGTCGATTACTCATGTGGAATTAAAAATAATAATAAAAAAATTAAATAAAAATCGTCACCTAGAATTTGAAACATCACCACGTTAACTTTTAAACTTTTCGGTGAACTAAATTCGTCACTGTGATCAACCACCGGACGTGTAAATTTGTTATTACTTGAAGTACTCGTAATCGGTGCTGTCTGGGGCTAATGGTGGGTGATTCTCGGTAATGTACAGACGTCTGGTCTATGGTAACTCAGGTTACCGGGAGGTTACCACATGTAAGAAATTTCACCAACGGTAGTTTCGTTTCCGAATGTAAACCAGGCAATGCATTCTGTACTTCTGCCTTTCATTTTCTGGTAAGGAATTGCTTCGATGTGCAATTGCAAGCAATAATAGTCATTCCGCATTTAAGCAGCGTCCACTAGATGAATTTACTTTCGCGTTTCGTTTTCTTGTATGCAATTGCACTGATGTTCGTGCGCACTTGTGCAATTGCAAAGCAATTTCGGCAGTCCAAGTTTAAGCAGCGCCCACTAGCTAAACTTACTTCCAGATTTCGTTAGTCATACCGATAACAGAAATTCAATTCTAACTTTCATATAGTTGTGGTAACCTATAGGTTACCAGGCTATATTTTGTGGTAACCTATAAATGGGTTACCAGACACAATGCTTATTTCGATGCCTGTAACTGTCAGTGCTTTGCTTCCAGTTTAACGAACATCACAAAAGAGTGGCGAGCCGTGCAATCTGATATGAAAGTTAAAAGTTCGTTTAGTTTAACACCACCACTAGAGTACATTCATTTATTCATCATCGGCTATTGGATGTCAAACATTTGGTAACACTGAAATATAGTCTTAGTGGAAAGACGCTATATTTTTCCATTGGCATCAAGGGATCTTTTATATGCATTTACCCCACATACAGGACAGCATAAATCACAGAATTATGATATACCAGTCGTGGAACACTGTTTGGGACGGGGGAAAACTCTCAGGCGTCGGTCTACCAACTGAGCTAGTATAGATCCCGCCCCTCAATCTGCCCCGTCAAACATCGTGTCACAAAAAAAAAAACCCACCGGCCTCGGTGTTGTCGTGGTTAAGCCATCGGACATAATGCTGGTAGGTACTGAGTTCGCAGCCCGGTACCAGCTCCCACCCAGAGCGTGTTTTAACGACTCAATAAGTAGGTGGAAGACTATTACACACTCTTCTTTCCCATAACCACTAACCACTAACCCATTGTCCTGGACAGACAGCCTAGATAGTTGAGGTGTGTGCCCAGGGCAGCGTGCTTGACATTTAATTGGATATAAGCACGAAAATAAATTGCACAAGACAGATTCAAAGGAAAGTTTTAATAAGGTCGTCACTCCTATCATTCTGTTAGTCCACTGGATACATCTTTCCAAACAAAAACTACCCCCCCCCCCCCCCCAAAAAAAAAAAAAAAAAAAAAAAAAAAAAAATGTTGTTGACTCAGTCCAATCAACGTCGACATAACGAAGGTTGATTGTACGTTTGTCTCCACAAGACTCGGCCAACTTCCAACAGTATTCATCAACACCGGTGGTAATAATCTATGTGAAGAGGTTTGGTCAAAAACAAACATTCCTTTCTTTTTGTGCCTCTCCCGCTTCCCCCACATGATGAATTCTTTTACAACCCTAGTGAAAAACAGAAAGAAAACAACTCCGACGTCGGTGGTGCCGTGGTTAAGCCATCGACATAAGTCTGGTAGGTATTGGGTTCGCAACTCGGTACCGGCTCCCACCCAGAGCGAGTTTTAACGACTCGATGGGTAGATGTAAGCCCACTACACCTACCCCTCTCTCACTAACCACTAAAACGTTTGTTTTGTTTAACGACACCACTAGAGCACATTGATTTATTAATCATCGGCTATTGGATGTCAAACATTTGGTAATTTTGACATATAGTCTTAGAGAGAAAACCCACTACATTGTTCCGTTAGTTACAAGGGATCTTTTATATGCACCATCCAATAGACATGTTAGCACATACCACGGCCTTTGATATACCAGTCGTGGTGCACTGGCTGGAACAAGCAATAGCCCAATAACTAACAACTAACCCATTGTCCTGGACATACAGCCCAGACAGCTGAGCGTGCTTGAACCTTAATTAGCTATAAGCACAAAAATAAGTTGGAATGAATGAATGAAAACGTCTTGGTCTGATCTTAATGTCATAATGTATTTTCAATTTGTTTTCGTGCTTATATCCAATTAAGACGGAAGGAGAAAAATCGCGTCCAGCTCTTTAAAGGCGCTTAATGAGATTGTCACACCTCCGTTTATTTCATCACAAACAAATATCTGTGTGTGAGTGTGTAATGGTTAATGAGTTCTATAACGAAAATTACGCTGCACAATAATTCCTCGGGCGATGCCACCGGGTTCTTGGCGTCCATGGAGACAGTATTATGAGATGGCGTGAACGGAGAACCGGATTGTAGATGTAATAAGGTGTGTGTTCGATCACAGAGGTTAATGATCGATTTACAGTAACACATTTTTAAAGTCAACGGCATTTTCTTACAAACGCTGAAGGTTGTTTGTGACTAACGTAACTAATTTTGTTACTCGCTAGTCACCTGTGTCTCTTCTCACCATGCTGCCCTGGATCACGCTCCCGGCTATGTCAGAAGCAGGATTCGAGGGTGGAGGTGGGTGGCGTTGGGTGAGACAGCATAAGCGCAGGAGACGGGAAGGCGGGTGAAGGGGGGGGGGGGGGGTATCAACTGCCCGCCTAGTGATGGAGAAAATCATCAAATTCGGGCAAAAATATAAAGATATTCGGGGGAAATGTGCTAACCTGATACCTTTTTACCATGTATTTTCATCATTCCACACTCAAAAGTTGTCGTAATCCATATAAAAATGGCTAATCATTCGTCTGTTGTTTGATAATAATGCTAATATATGAATAAATGTTGTTAAAGTTGGTTTTGTTTAACGACACCACTAGAGAACATTTATTTATTAATCATCGGCTATTGGATGTCAAACATTTGGTAATACTGACACGTAGTCATCAGACGAAACCCGCTACATTTTTTTCAATGCAGCAAGGGATCTATTATATGCATTTTCCCCACAGACAGAAAATTACATACCATGGCCTTTGACCAGTTGTGGTGCACTGGTTACAACGAGAGAAAACCCAATCAGTTGATATGGATCCACCGAGCTGGACTGATCCAGCGACGTTAGCACCTCAAGCGACCACTCAAGAATAAATGTTGTTGTTCGGATTCGGACATTTTCGTTTAATTCGCCCCCCCCCCCCCCCCCCCCCCTAACGCCTATGGTGAGACATGCCTGAACCTTGAGTTGACATGGGCATGGGAAAAATATATATTTGAAATTGGAATTTCCCATCATCTTTTATATTTGCCTTTCGCCCCTTAACACTATTCATGGACAGTGTATGTAGCCCCTCAATATAAAATTCTATACAGCATGATGTTATCAACAGAATATCGCGAGAAAACACCTAACCTAAAAAATATAAAAAAAACACAATAAAAAAATAAATCTAAATACAAAAGGAAAATCACAAATAAAATTATACACCCCCACTGTCAAAGGGAAATAATATCACGTTGAAGGGATCCGTTTTAGCAATTGCTCCGTTTGTTGTGCATCTTTATACAGAAGTCCGTATTACTTTTAAGACATTTAAAGAGTTATTAACGCTAAAAAAACAAAGGGAACTACATCTTTAATGAACCTGTATGTTTCCGGTATCAACAGTTCGAACCGGATATTAACAGCATTCGTTAACTACTGCCACCATTCGTTAACTACTGCCACCATTCGTTAACTACTGCCACCATTCGTTAACTACTGCCACCATTCGTTAACTACTGCCACCATTTTTATGTTATAATTTCTACAAAAAAGGAAAAACCATAATAAAGACATTTTAGGTTAAATATTTGTTATTAGTCAGTTTATAGTCAAATATAATTATTTTATTATTATTTGTTTTAACTTACTGATAGGGAATAATACTGTTTTCTATGACCGAAATTAGCGAGTATAGCCAAAGGATATCGAAGCATCGCGCGCGGCAGTTAGAAAATAAACGTGGATGGTCTAAATGATTTAACAATTTTTTAAAATGATTAATTTGTAATTCACTACACTTGTTGTCATCCGTAACAATGCGACCCTTTTGTACTGAAAATGAGGCCAAGATACGTTCCGTATCTCAGAGTTAAAGGGACACGCCCTAGTTACGGCTAGTTGTTAACCATTACGGCGTTGTTTTTCGCTATTAAACCCATTTTTTCACAAATAAAATTGCACTTTACTTACATTTTATTATTTAGAATACACATTTCCATTCACCTGAAGTGCTTTTTGGTAATCCTGGTGATCCTGATGTTTGTAAAACCACGAAATGCATTTTTTGTATTTCTTAAAAAGCCGCGCGCACTCGAGAAAAAACCGTTAAGCAAGCGAGGTCCAATCTATTTTTAGAGGGAATCTTCCTGTGTAAACGTCACAGCCGTTGGTATACCACGTGACCGTTATCATTTTGGTTCGGTTTGTTTTCTCGTGCACGGTTCGCGCAATCAACATCCGATTTGTTGTCGTTTGCTTGTTGTTCATTTGTGAGATTTTTCTTCACAGTTCGTGAACATTTTCAGTAACAATAAAGTTCTGACAAGTAAGTGTCTCAATACAAAACGTTACAAACCCTTAAAACCAATAATTTTGCTAAGTCTTACGATATCTGGAGAGGGGATACAACCAGGACAGAACAGTTGGAACATGTCCAGGAGAGGTGAAAGGAACGCACCCCAAGTCTGTGCGCACTCTGTGAAATTTGTCATGACGTAGGCATTGTTGTGCTTCAAGCGACATCTACCGGTGACATCAGAATATTAACTTTCAAAATTATTTCAAGCAATTGGGACATGGGGATTCCCATGGTATTTATCGATATAAAACCTGCTTTTTCACTCCATTTGATAAAAACGTGATCTAAGTGTGTTACAGGTTTGTAGATTAACCAAATTATAATTTATTTTCGCTGGATGGAACTAGGGCGTGCGGCTTTAAGTCCACTCCTAATTTACTATAACTGTCGTGTTGAATTACGCTTTGTATTTGGTTTTGGACATTAATACTAGAATACGTCGATGGACTTGGATGTTTAACATCATCATCATCATCATCATCATCATCAATATCATCATCATCATCATCATCACGACCACCACCATCGCCATCATCATAACCATCACCACCACCATCACCATCGACGCCATCATCATCAGCGTCAGCATCATCATCATCATTATCACCACCACCATCGTCATCATTATCATCACCACCACCACCATCGTCATCATCATCATCAGCGTCATCATCATCATCACCATCATCACCATCATCATCACAACCACCACCATCATTATCATCATCATCATCATAATCATCATCATCACCACCACCACCACTGTCATCATCATCGTTATCACCACCACCATCATCATCATCTTCATCTTCATCATTATCTTTATCATCATTATCATTATCATCATCATCATTTTCATATTTATCTTCATTATCATCATCATCATTATAATCACAAGTCATCATCATCATCATCACCATCATCGTTATTTAAAATAAAAAAATCTACTATTATTATTATTTTAATTATTATTATTATTCATACTGTTATCAATTTTTTTATAGGGGTGGGATTTAGGTCAGTCGGTTGAGTGCTCGCTTGAGGTGCTGGCGTCGCTGGATCGAACCACCTCGGTGGATCAATTCAACTAATTAGGGTTTTTCCTCGTTCCAACCAGTGCAACTGGTCAAAGGCCATGATATGTGGTTTCCTGTCTGTGGGAAAGTGTATATAAAAGATCTTTTGTTGTATTTGGGAAAATATTGCGGGTTTCTTTGATGACTACGAGTCAGAATTACCAAATGTTTGATATCCAATAACCGGTGATTAATTAATCAATGTGCTCTAGTGGTGTCGTTATTATTATTATTATTAGTAGTAGTAGTAGTAGTAGTAGTAGTAGTAGTAGTAGTAGTAGTAGTAGTAGTAGTAGTAGTAGTAGTAGTAGTAGTAGTAGTAGTAGTAGTAATATTAGTATTAATAGTATTAGCAGTAGTAGTATTAGTAGTGTTAGTAGTAGTAGTATTAGTATTAATTTAATTTACTTGTTGTACTGAAAATGAGGTCAAGATAAACTCGGCATATGATAAATTAGCCTCGAAGCGGTATTGTTCCGAGACGATCATTATGGGAAATCCGCCAGATTATACGGGATGTGGCTAATAAGAAGGGTAAAGCTAAGAAAATCGCCATACGTGTTAAAGATATTCGACAGAGATGACGAAAACGTCCGATCAATAGTGTATGAATGGATGGAGTGCATATTTAGTCAGGGAGGGGGGATATAGCTTAGTGGTTAACATGTTTGCCTGAAGCGTGATCTGAGTTTTAGGATTGGTCGAGCTCAGTGTTCGTATCCGAAGAGGTGAGGGAAGAAGGGAGGGATGGAGGTGAGAGAGAGAGAGAGAGAGAGAGAGAGAGAGAGAGAGAGAGAGAGAGAGAGAGAGAGAGAGAGAGAGAGAGAGAGAGAGAGAGAGAGAGAGAGAGAGAGAGAGAGAGAGAGAGAGAGAGAGAGAGAGAGAGAGAGAGGGGGGATAGACAGAGAGACAGACAGACAGAGAGAGAGAGAGAGAGAGAGAGAGAGAGAGAGAGAGAGAGAGAGAGAGAGAGAGAGAGAGAGAGAGAGAGAGGAGGAGGAGGAGGAGGGGATACAGACAGATGTATATGTATATATATATATGTGTGTGTGTGTGTGTGTGTGTTAAAATGCACATACGGATACATGTACATATATTTGTAATATCGTATGCATGAGAGTAAAATAAACGAATTACACAACCAACAGGTGTGAAAGGCCAACTTTTTCCGCTTTTGTTTTCTAACCGTGTGTTACAGACAGACCTTTTCAGAACATATGCAAATAGTTTATGTAGAAAAACAGTCTTATAATCCTACTGGCAGTTTATAAAATTCGGATGGCAACAAGCCAAGTACCTAAGAAAAACAAATGACTGCATCATTAGCTTAATGGACTTTGGCGTCCTAAATAATTTTTGACACTTTATGTGTTAAAATAGTTCAAAGGACTGTACCCAAATCCTACTCATATTCCCTACATGGGACATAAGCGGGAATAAATATATTCTGATGAGACTGAATTTGAAGTAACCTAATTGGACAAGTTTTTGAAAGGTTATTGTATGATTGTTTATGCATAGTAATAAATAATTAGTGTATAGAAGGAAATGTTTTATTTAACTACGTACTCAATACCTTTTAACCGGCCTCGGTGGCGTCGTAGTTGGTAGATACTGGATTCGGATCCCAGTCGAGGCATGGGATTTTTAATCCAGATACCGCAAGGCTCGATGGGTAAGTGTAAACCACTTGCACCGACCAGTGATCCATAACTGGTTCAACAAAGGCCATGGTGTGTGCTATCCTGCCTGTGGGAAGCGCAAATAAAAGATCCCTTGCTGCCTGTCGTAAAAGAGTAGCCTGTGGCGACAGCGGGTTTCATCTAAAAAACAGTGTCAGAATGACTATATGTTTGACGTCCAATAGCCGATGATAAGATAAAAAATCAATGTGCACTATTTTTTATTTTTTTTTTGTGCACTAGTGGCGTCGTTAAATAAAACAAACTTTACTTTTTTCAATACCTTTTATTTACGGTTATATGGCGTCGGACATATGGTGGAGGACCACACATATATTGAGAGAGGAAACCCGTTGTCGCCACTTCATGGGCTACTCTCTTGGATTAGCAGCAAGGGATCTTTTATATTTACCATCCCACAGACGGAATATCAAATGCCACGGCCTTTGATATACCACTCGTGGTGCACTGGCTGGAACGAGAAATAGCTCAATGGGCCCACCGACGGGGATCGATCCCACACCGTGTTTCTAATACAACAAAAAGCAGTTTTCATATTTTAAAAAACGCACGTACGTCTGAGAAGTACCAGGTACAGAGACGCGTTTTAAGGACATTTCTCTCGTTTCAGTGTAACAGACTCTTGTTTCACCCTGTTGTAAATTTACCCAAATGTGTCACAGGTTTGTGGATGAACTAAACTTAGTGTCCATTAAATTACAGGTTGAAACTAGTTTACTGAATTTATTTATAGAATCACATTAATATTGACCAATATTATGTTGTATCCATCCTTCCAGGTGCAAAATCCTAGATGTACAGATTGGTTCTGTTTCTGTTCCACACTTATTTGTTATACAGTAAACTGGTAATGAAACATAAAAACAAAAGTTTTTTCTAGAATGACATAAGAATATACATTCAAAGTCATTACCAAACTACAAAATGAGGCTGTTCTTCGGGGAATAGCAAAAATGATCATATATATATATATACACACAGGGCTAGCCCTGGGTTGCTATTTTTGTTCGCCAAAAAATTCGCCAATCTTCAATTTCTTTCGCCAATCTAAATATATATTCGCCAGTAAAATATTTGCATTTCAGTCAAAAGATTTTATTTTTAATCTCGTTCTTTATGATAATATAGTATATGCTAAAATGTACTTATTATTCAGTTTACATCTTGTAATCTAATAATGAAATACTGCTGATGTCTAGGGTTGGCTGTAGCCCAGTGGTAAAGCGCTCATATGATGTGCAGTCGGTCTAGGGTCGATCCCCGTCGATGGGCTCATTGACGTCAGTGCACCACGAGTGGTATAAATCACAAACGAGGCAGTTTTACTTTGTGTATGCATCAGATAATGAACTGTATGTTTCTCTGTAATTTGAAACAAGCAAGTGAATTTTGATTTGATATATATGTTCCCCAAAAGAATCACCGGACTAATATATACACTATACATATCATTTTGCACCAAAAGTGTGAAATGTAAGGACCCAATGCCCTTTTGTTTTTATTACAATTTTTTAAAAATATAATGAGACATCAAATTTTTAAAAAATAATTTATAAATGTCCAATTATGGAGACGTTCAACAATAACATAACGTAAGATCCGACTCTTATTTTTTGTAACCCTGCCTCCATTATGTTTTGTAAAGACTCACCCCTATATATTATTATTTATCAATTGTCTCCTAACCACTTCCTTCTTTTCCTGTCACTGGCATTAATTTTACCAACATTATAAATGTATACACATTAGATTTTCTGTTCTTATTTTGGTCATCATTATCTTTTGTGCTTTATATATAAAAGATAAAACTCTAGTCCCACCAGAGACTGTGCTAGCCCTCCAGATATTGTTCCAATGCCACAGGCCCATAGGCATGTATCTTTAATCTCTTTTCTAATAAATAGATGTATTATTGTATATATAATAGAAAAATCATATTTTTAAGAAACAAAATGTCCAGACTGGCTGTTTTATTTTATGAAGAATATTTTTAATTTTTTTTAAGTGCTCATACCCTACCCCATGACCTCGTTTTATAACTACCCTCCTAACTTACCTGTAATAATACACGAGCGTAGGAAGGTGCCAAAAAGTTGGGGGGGGGGGGGGGAGGGCACGTTTATATTTACACACTTTTACACTATTATATATTTTTCATTAATCACAACAAAATATTGAAAAATATCTGTTTTGCGTTTTCATTGTGTGTCAGTATATATATGGAAAACCAAACAATTTTAGATACTTCTAATAATCTAGTAGCTAAGAAATTTTATAGTGAATGGATAAATATAACAGCAGATGTATATCCCTTTATTGATCTAATGGTTTTGATCAAAATATGAAGAAAGGCTATGACAAGAAAAATAATAAAACAGAAAAATGGTATAATAATGTAAGGACATTTAATGATAGCATGAACATGAATGCCTGTGATAAAAGAAGAAAAACGAAGGGTATCGAAGAGAGCTGGAAAAACATGACTTTTTTTTTTAAAACGACAGATGAAAGCTGCACTGCAATACGTAACATAGGATATCAGTATGTATCTCTTGGGTGAAAAGAAAGAAATGTGAGAAGAAACTAAAATAATCATTCTGGAGATCAAACAGATGAGACTTATAAGCACCAAATTATAAATAGAAGAACCCAGGGACTTGGATCCAGGCATATAGTATGGCCTCAACGTCAGTCAATAGATATGTTGCCTTCCCAATGGGCACAAGGAACATTTATCCACATTTATCCATTTACAAGCATCTCATTGATATGATAACGAGTTGAATGAACCCATATCTTCGGTTGTTACTATCAGGACAAGATAGAACAATAGTACCAAGTGTCTTTTAGAGTCTAGAGTGCATTTCAGAGATTTAGCTGGTCTACATTTGTTTATCTACTTCATACAAATATTTTCAGCTGCTTGATTATTACCAGTACCTACAGTTATAAAATATATCCGTTGCTTGGTTTCTTATGTAACTACCGGTATATCATTCTTCACATGAGAATACTTCCATTAGATTGTTAGGCTTTGAATTCCCATCCCTTTTTTATAATGCACCATCCTGAATTTTTTTAACGTTCTTATTTTGCGTTTCAATATTCATTTACTCAGTAATAAATAAAACAGAAACAGGATATTGGATGGCATCTCTGAGAACTGCACACAGAACTGCAACCAATTTCTAGATATGAAATCCGGCTCCTCGACGACATACCAGTCAAAATTAATGTGATTCTATACCTTACCAGTAAATATCAATATACATGCATCAGGTCACATGTTGGACATCATATTTGAGATCAGCGCCCCGAGAAACATAAGAAATCATATATTACAACCCCTAATATATTAAAAATAAATCTAACATTACGAAAATTGATATTCATGGCATCCATTTTAATTGTTTACCATTAACCGATATCAAACTAAAAGAAAAGGTTCAAGTGTGCCCAACCATAATAAGATACTTGTAGCTGCAGGTGAACTAAAAAACAGTACTGGCCCCTACTTCCCATAAACACAGCTATTTTTTCACCACCTGTTATATTTGCCTGTCGTCCCATAGCACAACTCATAGATAGGTTGGATGGCTCCCGATATAAAATCCTGGCTACGCTAATGAGACGCGGCAGGACAACAGGTCTCAGAGATTCCTCACTATATTTCTGGATGCAATACCTCAACGTTCGTTTAACCATACCGGTACATCATTATACCAGTAGTGGATACATCCATGTTCATTGTATAAATCGGCTTTAATCCGAAAACCATTTATGATGTCTACCAATTGGGTCTTTGCCAATGTTACATTAGCAGATCCAGATTGGTCACATGGGTCCCGCGACCCCAGTCTCTCCCCCCCCCCCCACCCCCGCCTGTGAGAAGTGCCTTTTTATTTCATTTCAACTTATTTTCGTGCTTATATCCAATTAAGGTTCAAGCACACTGTCTTGGGCACACACCTCAGCTATCTGGGCTGTCTGTCCAGGACAATGGCTTAGTTGTTAGTTGGTTAGTGGTTAGTGTGAGAGAAGAGGGTGTAGTGGCCCTACACCTACCCACTGAACCCTTAAGAACTCGCTCTGGTTTGGAGCTGGTATCGAATTGCGAAACCTGTACCTAGCAGCCTACACACCGATGACTTAACCACTGCGCCACCGAGGCCCTGTGCCTTTTTAAATTCGTCAGCCACAAAATACAACACTAAATTATCCTGAAAATGTGTTTCAGCTCAGGCCACTGGCTATCCAGAGACTTGTCCCGCGACAGACATGCCTGAAACCTTAGTGGTACATGGGCATATTAAAAATACTCTCTGTGTGTCTCTCTCTGTCTGTCTTTCTCTTTCTCTCTCTCTCTCTCAATCATCTTTATTTTAAACATTTTTCGTGAGCATGCCCGCGAATGCTCCTACAGATTTCAATCCCGTTGGGAGCGCGGCATATTGTCATCGACAAACTCAAATAATTTCATTTTTTTAAAAATAAATTATGGACCCCCCCCCCCCCCCCCCCCCTTTACAAAATCCTGGACCCGCCTCGTGTGGCATTTGCATCCCGCGGTGTCTATTTCCCTGCGTCATCGCAGCCCACGGAATAGTCCGATGTATCTGCAGTCTTGCTGAATTGGTCAAATTCGTTTTGACAGCAGATGCATCGCAGAACCCGTGTTAGAATCAGCAAGTCGGAATACCTGCTGCGCTCCGTCTTCGAGATCCACTTTGTGTGACGACTGACACCGCAGACTCAGTGCAGTTGTTGCCCCTCCGTCTCTGTCAGGATCGTGCTGCGTATTAAAGGCGGCGCCACACGATACGAGTGCCTCGTACGTGAACAGCTGATTGCATAGTTAAAAATCTACCTTTGACCTACAGTGAAGAATGAGGTTTTTGTGGCACCCTGCTTTTGTTAATAGTTAATTAGAAAATTTGTTTCTAATTTTCATTATTATTCATACTTACCTAGTGCTAGCACAACAAATATGCTATTCAACCTGAGTCATACCTACACACTGCAGAATTCTCTCCCTTGCCGGATATGCGCAATGCTATCCTTGCACGGGCTACCTGTAACTTCATTCTCGGTTCAAAGTCCACCCACCGAGGGAAAGCCTCATAGGGGTGGGTGGGAGGTATAGTTTGTTGTGCTAGCACTAGGTAAGTATGAATAATAATGAAAATTAGAAACAAATTTTCTAATAGTCTTATTCAACTTACTGTGCTAGCACAACAAATATGCTATAACGGACGTGCAATGACACCGTTAGAGCACGTGAATTCAACATTAATGGGAGGAGGTAAGAAAATAGAGGACTTACCCGTACCCAAAAAGCTCCTTTGAAGTAATGACATGGAGATAGGACGAACCACGACATACGGTAACAAGGAGTCAAAAAACTTTTGGGAATAAAAAGGGGCTTCCCAAAAGAAAAACTCATCCCCATGAAAAGGAGGAAAAACATCTCCCCAGGGAGAGGAAACGGTAGACAACACTACAAAAAACCCCATCCCTCAGAAAAGAGTGGAGTGTTAAACATGTCCGAAGTGTGAAACGATGGCAGTCGGACGGAAAAGAGGTCGACCCCTTTCCGTTGCCCTGCGCACAGACACGACGTGTTGAGCCGCAATGACTGTCTGGATCCTACGCGTACCGTCAGGACCAACCGCCATATCCCGGAAATAGAAACGGTCAAAAGTGTGCCGTCCTTTCCAAACCCCTGCATTCATGACCTTTATAATATCTAAAGAGTCATGAAAATTCAGGGAAGCAGAAATGGCTCGGATCTCATGTGGTTTAACAGAGAAATTCCGTAACACATGATCACCCGCCATCTCATATGCTAGCTTGATGGTAGCTGCTATCCATCGAGACAAAGCATTTTTTGTGACATCACCCGGCCTAATGGTATAAGAAATAAACAATCTCTTTTTACCCTGCCGCCGGTTTTTCGTACGCTGCAAATAATACTTCAATGCTCTCACCGGGCAAAGAAGTCTATCCGAGTTATCAGATGACAGTGTACGAGATAAACTGTGAATGACAGTAGGTGGAAACTCTTCCCCTGGAGACTGGTTTTTAGCAACAAAGATAGGGTCGGTACGTAAAGTGACAGACCCGTCCGAATTGTAATCAACCAAGTCATGCAAAAAAGCATGTATCTCACTGATCCGACGACAAGCTGCCAGTGAAACCAGAAACAGAGTCTTCCACGTCAAGGCACGAAGACTAGCAAACCTCAACGGCTCATAAGGCGCACCCTTAAGAGCATGTAACACCAGAAAGACATTCCATTTCGGAATAATGGAAGGTCGTTCAACCGTGGATTGTAATGATTTAAGTAAATCATGCAACACCAAGTTGGTAGAAAAGTCACGACATCCACACTGTTTAAGAGTAGTGAAAATCGCAGCTCTGTGACTTTTCACTGTCGTGACTTTGTTTCCTTTCTTGGACCAACGCCAGAAAGTACTCCGCTAAATCGTTGACAGTAGGCGATAAGGGATCGAAATCCCATGCGTTCGCCCAACGAACCCACATACGCCAGTGACACTGATAAACCGACTCGGTAGATTTGCGCTTTGCTGAAGAGACGAGATGCGCAATTCTTGTCGAAAAAACCTCTGCGTCGCAAGGAAGCCCTGATAACCTCCACGCGTGAAACCGGAAGACCTCCGGCTTCGGATGCCACACCGTCTGACTCAGTCGCTGGCTGAGTAGATCGGACAACACTGGTAATCGGAACGGGACTGCCACTAACAGTGACAGGAGCTGTGGAAACCAGGGCTGCGCCACCCACAGAGGAGCTATCAACGTCACGTGACAAGGTTCCTGGACCACTTTGGTCAACACCTTGCCGAGTAAGACAGGAGGAGGGAAGGCATAAAAATCCAGTCCCGTCCAATCCATACTTAACGCGTCGTACTCCAACGCCAATGTGTCCGGTACCGGGGACACGAACACCGGCAATTGGTTGTTCAACCGTGTGGCAAACATGTCCACCTGTGGACTGCCCCACACCCGAAGAACCGCTGCGACCACCCCTTTGTTCAACATCCACTCCGTCTGAACAGGGGTATGTCGACTGAGGGCATCTGCTAACACATTCACCGATGAAGGAATGTGTTTCGCCCACAGAGTGGTCCCTAGTTGGTCGCAGAATTCCAAAATCGCAAGAGCTTTGCGACCCAAAGTCTCCGATTTGGTTCCACCCCAACGATTGAGATATGCCACTACCGACGTATTGTCGCATCTCAACAGAATTCGACGGTGTCGAAGAACACACCGGAAATGAAGACAGGCACGATGCACTGCCTCCATCTCCAAACAGTTGATATGAAGCTTCCTCTCGGAGAGATTCCATACCCCTGAAATGTGTTGATCCAACAGATGCGCCCCGTACCCGTGCAGCGACGCATCCGTGAACAGGATCAGATCCGGAGCAGGGGGGTGCAACGGAACCGATAGGGACATGCACTTGTCCGACAGGCACTCCTGTATCGGATGAGTGAACCATGGGCCCAGAGGCACTATCGTGTCCCAATTGTGACCGTCCCACCGTGGGGACAAATGCCACTGGAGTGGTCGTTTGAATCGTCTGAACCGCACGATCAATGAGGCCAGAGATTCGAGGTGGCCCAACACCACGTGGAGAGATCGTACCGTAGTACTTTGCTCCCCCATCAAACGTCGCGCCGACGTTTGGAAATTGTGGATACGCGCATCGGTGGGACGAACCGACGCTACCACAAGATCGAAGACCACTCCGAGATATGTGAAAATCTGAGCCGGCGTTAACTCCGATTTCACCCAATTGGGAATAAAACCCAATTGGAGGATCGTGTCCAAAACCAACCCGACATTGGTCTGACACTCCTGTTGCGACGAAGCTGGGATCAACCAATCGTCCAGATAGGTATGCATTCGAACCCCTAACAAATGAACATGACCTACCACCGCTTTTACCACACGTGTAAAAGCATGGGGACTCGTCGCCAAACCGAACGGGAGCACACGAAACTCGTACGCTTTCCCGTCGAACAGGAAGTGCAGAAAACTTCCAAAACGCCTTGTGCACCGGGACATGGAGGTATGCGTCTTTCAGATCGATCGACACAGCCCACTCCCCAATTTGAAGCAGGTTCCGGACCGAATGAACCGTTTCCATTTTCATGGAAGGAACATCGACGTAGACGTTCAGTGGCTTCAAATTTAGGATTGGTCTCCATTCCCCATTTTTCTTCCGGGCGAAGAAAAGATGAGAATAAAATCCCGGAGTGTCCAGACTGACTCTCTGGATGGCCCCTTTGTCGAGAAACTCGGCAATCATACTCTCCACTAAAACGCGCCGATCCGCGGACGGTAACGGCGGCATTCTCGGAGTGGAAGTAAGAGGGGGGCTCGAAGAAAAGGGTATTTTGTAACCGTGTCGAACGACCGACAGAACCCAGGGGTCGAGACCAGGCAGCTTGCACCAATTTCGAAGGAAATGGCGGAGCCTGCCCCCCACGGGTATGGTTGCTAACGGTACCTCCGAAAGCAACTGCCGATCGTTCACGTACCCTCACCCCAACCGCTTACCACCCGTAGGCGCAACGCCTTTGGTGGACTGAGAACGGAACGCAGTACGACGTTTGCGTCCTCGCTTAGCGGAAGACGGGTTGTTACCTGGTTGCCTCCTAGTGTCAGGAACCCTAGGGATCTGATCCGACTGTAAAAAAGCAGCCTTTTTTACAGGAGGAGGCTTGAACCCCGAAAACGTGGACCGACGTTTACCAGAGGTTGAGGGTCGAGTGTTCGGGACTGGTCGCGACAAATCCTTGTCTAGGACAATATTAAAATCGGGACCGAAAAGTAAATTTTCCCGTACCGAACGTGTACGAAAAAACGTCTTCGCAACGTTTGACGCACTCAAACCAGCCAGGTAATGGTCACGCCGTAACAAAAGACTGTTCGCAAACAATCGGCCAGATAACTGAGCGATATGCTTAGAGGCTTTTGACGCAGCCTCCAAACAGCCTTTCGCCATCGCGGGAAGGCTCTCGACAGCCTTATCCAAGCCAAATAGGAACGTACCTAAATGGTTATTAACCTGGAACATCGACTTAGCCAGCCGTTCGAACGATTCCAGATCCGCGATTGGCAATGACACATGCGGCGATGGGGAACAAGCGGCTCGGACACTAGCGGGAACGACCGCCGGATGTTCGAGAAAATCCGCCCCCAACGTCTCATAGGAGTCGGCACGAAAAATGCGCGCTCCCGTTAGGATTTTCCCCGTAGGCAGTGCCGTTGGGTACTCATCAACACCCACTCCCAGGATACGATCACTGCCAGTGATCAACACATCAATGTCACAAAGTGAACTGTGCGCCTCCTGTGCAAGTGGTAAACCCGACTCCTCACGAGGAGTGACCAAATTCAAAGAACGGTTCCCGAAGGAGACACCCTTGAATGTAGGCTGGGCCTCAACCTGAGGTATAGCGTCCCCGCATACCTGTCGGACCTGGTCCCTGACAAAAGCCAGAACCGCCGGATAATCGCACTCCTCCTCTACCTCCGAACCGAAGTGAGAGAGAGCTGGGTCAGCGACAGAATCCGGTCCAACCGACGCTTCCTCTGAAGCCAGGTCACTGTCCACTGGATCCCGAAGATCGATATGGACTCCTCCCCCTAATCGAGACGCCCCTGGGGCAGCGTCTCCCGAGACGGAAACAATAGGAACCGAACGACAATCCCTAACTGCATCGTCAAACTGCTGTCGAGACGCAGTTTCTGCTGGTTTTGGCGGAAAACCGGGGGGGGGGGGGGAATGGGAGCCTCACCCGTCGGTCCCGTCTGCGAAAGCAATGATCCCAACTGAGGCGAAGCGTTAAAAAAAATTCCACAAAACTCCGAAACAACGTTTCCTGAAAACCTAACGGTCGTTCCTGCGCCAAGTGCGGAACGGTCGGAGTTTGCGGCCACAGAGTACCCCCAACCGAGGGGTATCTGCGCGAACCTCGTCCTCTATCGAGTAAAGTCGAAGAGGTAGGGACCAAAAGACGGTGCAAACTGTGAGGAGATGTCCGTTGCTACCGAAGTCACCGGACCCTTGGGGTAAACATATGCAAACGGAGGACCCAAACGGGATGAGTCCTCCACCCAACGGTAAACATCGGTCGGGATGCCATCAGAGACGGATCCCGGCATCGGAACAACTGGCTCAGTTCGAAGCAAACTGGCAGAACTCTCCTCGGGCCTTGAGAATGCTGAGGTGCCGAAGCGACTGTCAGCAATCGAAGGCAAAGTCGGGGCCACCTGCTCTGCGGACGAAGCAGTGGACCTATGCACAACGGAGTGCATGTGCTCGGTAACCGATGAAGTCGTCAAAACCGGTGCCGCGACGACTCCACCCTGCCCCCCTTCTGTTTGTAAAGGTAACCGTAACGACGATGGCGACGCCCGCGACGAAGCCACACAAACAGAGGAAACACGGACCGAAGAAGAAACACCCTTGTGTTTCCCCCTTTCCGGACACTTTTCGAAGTGTCTACAGACTTATGGGACCTACCCACTAAGTCCGACTTGCCGACTACTGCCGAAGCAGACGACAAAGGCTGGTACCCGAAACCTGAGTCTGCGGAACCGAACCGACCCCACTGGTCAGATAACCACGTGGCGCAGATCTCACACTGACGGTCCTGAGAACAAGACCGACAGTCCGGACACAACACGTGTGTGTCTTTACGTCGTAAAAGAATGGACAACCATCTCGCGCACAAACTTTCCGTGCGCTAGCTGTCAACGAACTCGCGTCGGACATGGTAAATTCAACACAGAATTCCCAACTACCAACCGTATGTCAAGTTCAACCAAAAAAACAAACACAAAATTACAAGTAAAGAAAACTTTTTGCCAAAGCTTAACAGGTGTTAACAGGTGGACTGCAGAATTGAGAATGAAGTTACAGGTAGCCCGTGCAAGGATAGCATTGCGCATATCCGGCAAGGGAGAGAATTCTGCAGTGTGTAGGTATGACTCAGGTTGAATAGCATATTTGTTGTGCTAGCACAGTAAGTTGAATAAGACTATTACTAAACAAGAAAGGAATGCATGCTTGTATAAAGATACCGTAATCAGCGGATATTGGGAAAGCAAAGTTTCATCAGGCGAGCGCTTTACCACTGGGCTACGCCCCTCCTCTCTATAAGATTCGAGTGCCTCGTACGACACCATCCGATTTCATAGCACAGGATGAAATTGTAACATTGGTGCCTTGGTCTAGACATCATTCTCATTAGACGTGACGGTAATCGTATGTAACGTTCCGTTAGTTCATATGGATGTACGCTAAGTCCAATTAGACGTGACGGTAATATATTTGGTGACGCTAAGTAAACATATATATATATATATATATATATATATCTACTCTTCAAAAGAAGAAACGCAAAACCACATTGTCGTAACATTTGGAGAATTGATTTAATTATTGAATGGTGAGTCCGATAATTACCAAATGTTGCAGGATTGTTCACAATTCACTCTAGTCCATTGTGAGTAAGTGATAGGACACACCACCAAGGTCAAGGTCATCTGGAGTCAATACCGGGTGTGGCCTCCGCGTGTGTTGACAACTGCCTGGCACCGCCTGCCCATTGAAGCAACCAGAGTACGGATGACGTCCCGGGGGATGGTGGCCCACTCGGCCTGCAAGGCTGCTGCCAGCTCGGGCAGGGTCTGGGGCTGTGGTTGTCGCTGTCGGAGGCGTCGGTCCAACTCGTCCCATAGATGCTCAATTGGGTTCAAATCCGGTGATATCGATGGCCAAGGAAGGACATTAATGTTGTTGTTCTGTAGGAAAGCCGTTGTGAGACGTGCTGTGTGAGGCCTGGCGTTGTCATGTTGGAACACTGCGTTGGCGTTGGCCATAACTGGAACGATGTATGGCCGGAGGATCTGGTCAATGTAGCCCTGTGCATTCAGGTTGCCCTGCACGTGGACCAGGTCAGTTCTGCCAGTGTGTGAGATGGCTGCCCACACCATGACACTACCCCCGCCGAATCTGTCCACTTCCTGCACGCAGTTTGCCGCATAACGTTCACCACGACGCCTATACACGCGACATCTTCCATCATGACGTCGGAGCAGAAATCGGGACTCGTCACTGAACCACACCTGTCTCCATCGCAGTTGAGGCCATTGTCGATGAATCTGGCACCACTGCAGTCGGAGTCGACGGTGTTGTGGTGTTAAGATGACACCTCGAACTGGACGTCTGGCACGAATTCCTACCTCACGTAGGCGGTTCCGTACGGTCTGGTCGGATATCCTGCGCAAACCTGGTATTGCTGCGGCTGTGGAGGTGGCAGTAGTCAATCGTTCCCGAAGGTGGCGTACCCGGATGTAGCGGTCCTGCCCGGGGGTAGTGACCCGTGGTCGACCGGATCTAGGGAGGTCACGTGTTGATCCATGTTGCTGGTAACGGTCCCACAGTCTGGAGATGGTGCTTGGGGACACATGGAATGCCCTGGCAACGGGCCGTTCTGGATTCGCCTGCGTCTAGTCGGCCGATGGCATTGTTTCTCTGCGGTTCACTGAGACGTGGCATGTCCTGGATTGTCAACTGTCGGCCAGATACAGAGGCCAGGCAAGCGAACACCCTGCACTTTTATACTGTCGGTGTTCATGTTGCACGTGCAGACAACGCACGTGCAGTGGTGACATGGTTTGCACGTGGCTGCGTTTTTGCGAATATTCACATTTTGGAACTTTATTGTACAGTAGCTGCGTTTTATCGAATGTAACCGTGGGAATGTGTTTGGGACATGCAATGACCTTATATTCACAAAGCATGAACCGGTAGGAAACATAAAATCGGAGTTATAACCCATTTGTACCCTTTTGCGTTTCTTTTTTTGAAGAGTATATATATATATATATATATATATAGTTTCAGAACATGCGGTGGTGCGGTTTATTTTAAATTATAGATAGATAGACACACACACACACACACACACACACACACACATACATACATACATACATTAAAATATATGGAAAACAGAACAACACAATAACCAAATATATACATTTAGCCTTTATGGTGCACCCAATAATTTCTAGGCAAACACATTTGCAATTAAGTGACGCCTAGCAGTAATTCCATCAATTTGTTCAATATTATTATTTTCATCATTTCCTTCGATTGGTAGATTCTCGTTTTCTTGCGGCAGAGGCATGCCATGTTTTATGCATATCATGTGTAAACATGCAGTTGCAACGATGACCGTAACACATCGAACATTAGGCTGCCACCACTCACCGGAACCTTGATTTCCATACCCCAATGCAGCGTTCTACGGTGGCTCGGGTGCGCCTGTGGCTTGTATTGTTCCGTTCCTCAGCTCGGGACGTTGGTTCACTGACAGGTGTCAACAACCATTTCTTCAAACAGTAGCCACTGTCGCCAAGAATGTAACCATCGCCTGCCCGACCACTCTCGAATAACTGCCAAAGTTCACTTGTTGTCAGCATAAAAGTATCCCGGCCATTTCACAACAATATTCAAGAAATTTAATTTAGCATCAAACACCACTTGGACATTGATGGCGTGATATCATTTACGACACACATACACGTGTTCATCATTGGTAGGAGACCGGATTGGAATCAGAGTTCCATCGATGGCGCCGAGAACATTTGGAAATTAGCAACTGAGTAAAAGTTTTCCTTTATTTGACGTCTAGTATCTAAATCCATAGGAAACATGATGAAGTTATTAACTTTCCGGGTTAAATCACAAGCTACAGCATGTACGCATCTTGACGTTGATGACTTGCTTATACCAAGACTATTTCCGACTACAGACTGGAATGTTCCTGTAGCAAAAAAGAGAAGAGCTGCAAACACTTGAAGTGAAGTTGGCAAAGCATGGCAGCGAAGCGTTTGTCGTTTCAAATCGTCATTCAATAAGTCACACAAGTCTGTTACACATTCCCGTGAAAGTCTGTATCTTGCTATCATTTCTTTGTCATCAAACACATCAAAAGGGTTTGTTTGGTCTCTGAAAATTATATTTCTTCTTATAGCTCTCCTCTCGTTCTGTACAACTTCGTATGCTGCAGCCATTATTACATCTAACCGATACCAGTGAGAGTATTATTGAAATGTACGATTAAAACGTAAGCCGTACGAGTGGTCCTAAGCTGTCGTAGGTTTACGACATTGTTTACGAATCTTCGTACGTACGAAGATTTTGAGAAACAACCAAAGTGGTCGTACGAGCATCGTACGAGTAGTTTTACTTGTACAAAGGTTTTGTAAAACAGGCCCCTGTGTGTAGACTTCACAACTTACATAAAACGCAGTAGACTTTCAAAAGTCATCAGACCAAATTCGGACAGACATGAACTGTGAATAAAAAAAATGTAGTATATCAAATCACCTGTAATTTATGTAAAAAAAACAAACAAAAAAACCCCCACAAAAACAAAAACTACAAACAAAATGTACGTAGGATAAATGCAAAACCAACTGAGTCGCCAATCACTTCAATCTATCTACCTGACCATTCGTTAGATGAAAATAATTCCAATTGAACAACCCCTGATACATGGTTCAAAAGACGAAACAGACCTCTTGAGACTTGAACGAGAGGCCTTCTGGATTCGTACATTACAGACAAAACACCCATTTGGAATCAATGTTGAATCTGGTAAAGACGTAGAAAGGATCAAATAATTTTTCCAATAATTTACAGTCGACGTAACGTTAATATTGGTAAACTTATGAAGGAGGAATTTTTAAATTTGCAAACTGTTATGAAAAACCCTATTACAGCACGTCCTGTTATTGCATACAGAAAAAAATCCAAGTCTCAAGGATATCTTAGTCTCCACACGACTACCCGCCGCCTAAGCCTGCGTCTAAGCATTTAACCAAATCCATTTTTCAGCGGTTGGTTTGTTTGTTATGCCTTTACCTAACAATCTTCTAAAAACAAATACATCGTATTCGGCTGATAAACAAAACATAGTACTAGCCAAACAAATTTAAAACACGACTGACCGAAAACAGTTATATTTTGTATATCACAACGGTCAATTTAAAATCAATTTCGAATCCCTGGGGCAAAGTTAGAAAATAATAATGTTTTAGTTTTTTTAAAATTCATGCATTCTTAAATACATACATACATACATACATACATACATACATACATACATATATACATACAATTCTATTTATCCTATAACACTTCTAAAATAACTTCTTCTTTTTTTGTAAATCACAGTACGAAAGTCGATAATATGACGTCATCACGATTAGCACAGATTAGTTTGACGTCACGCATTCTAAACAAATCTTTGAAAACGTTACGCTCAGGTACACGGGTCTTGTTGGCTTGTAAGCAAATGACCCATCACCAGCAACACATTACCTAGAGACCTTGCAAATTTGCATACCATTATTAACCGGGTTAATAAAGTGAATTATCACATGGGTTTATGACATGGATATCATGGGTAAGTTTTAGGATATATGTGTGTGTGTGTGTATGTGTGTGTATGTGTATGTGTATGTGTATGTGTATGTGTATGTGTATGTGTGTGTGTATATATATATATAAGATGATGACCATCATACCCTAAAATAAGCTATAATCTCAGTTAATTTGTTTTGTTTTACGATACCACTAGAACACTAATTAATAATGACCATTGAATGTCAAACATTGGACAATTTTGATATATCATCTTAGAGCAAACCCGCTACATTGTGTCATTAGCAGCAAAGAATCTTTTTTTATTACCCATATGGGCTCAAATATACGGGGTAATATTTTTTCGATCTCTGCACAGTGTGCAGATTGCTTCTACAGTCACTGATTGGCTGGCTTTAAAAAGACAAGATTTGATTGGCAATTACATACTGCCGGGACTACTATTTGTTCATTCATGATTCCATTCATCGGTCAAACAATTACTACGAACTTCAAATATTTTTTTACGATACGAACATTTACGGAATTAAACATCAAAATATATGTACAAATGTTTTAAAATGTTTTTATTTTATTATTTTGACTGTGTTTTTTCAAAACTATTCTTTGGTGGATACTGTTGGGTGTGCACCGGTAACGGCGCGTATGAATATATTGTTATGGCTGGTAGAGCTTGTTAGTTGTTACAGTAGCGAGAACGTAAATATACTTTTAAAATCGTTAAAGATTGACAATGGGTAATAAAGAGAATAACCAACTCACTACGAGGAATTACGGATTATCTGTCCCTTGTGAATTAATGCTGTAAAACCCTCGCCAGAGGCTCGGGTTTACAACATTAATTCACTCGGGACAGATAATCCGTAATTCCTCGTAGCTCGTTAGTTATTCTCTAAGTATGCTCTTTCTCACAGACAAGACAGCACATACCACATCATTTGATATACTACCCGTAGCGCACGGGTTGGGTCGAGAATAAAATGCAACCTGAGAGTTGGTCCACTAAGTTAAAGTTTGTTTTGTTTAAAGACACCACTAGAGCACATTGATTTATTAATCATCGGCTATTGGATGTCTTAGAGACGAAATGTTTTTCATTAGTACAAAGGGATCGTTTATATGCACCATTCCACAGATAGGATAACACATACCACGTCGTTTGATAAACCAGTCGTGATGCACTGGCTGGAACGAGAAATAGCCCAATGGGGCCACCGATGGGGATTGATCCTAGAACGACCGCTACATCAAGCGAGCGCTTTGTCACTGGGGTATGTACCGCCCTTGAACGATCTAGATACCTTGGGTTACGGAAAAGATATTTTTTAAATCATCTTGTCCGCAAAGGCTTTCTGATCTAATTAGAAAAGTTTATTTAAAAAGACGTGAGTCTTTTTGTCGTGGTGAATGGCGCGATTTGGTTGAACATGCAAGAAAATCGTAAAGAACGTGGTTGGCGGTTACTTAAGACCTTGCCGAGAGGTTCGTGATATTGTGCTTTTCAAAACATTAAATATAAAGATATAATAGCGCTATCTGGGTTAGATAATCGCAAATTAAATTGTATTAAGCATGTTTAATTACAGTGTTTAGTCTAACGTGTAGCTATATAATACCATTGTGGCCAAGGCAGAAACTGAAATAGAAAAAAAAAAAAAAAGCAAGAAAAATAAACGGTGAGTATATATATGTATGTATGTATGTATGTATGTATGTGTGTGTGTGTGTATGTATGTATGTATGTATGTATGTATGTGTGTGTGTGTGTGTGTATGTATGTATGTATGTGTGTGTATGTGTGTTTGTGTGTGTATGTATGTGTGTGTGTGTGATGTTTGGATGGAATAATGGATGGATGAATGGATGGATTGATGGATGGATGGATGGATGGGTAGACTAGCTGTATCACAACCACCAGTTATTCCTTCAACTGCAACATTGCCATAAATTTGAATGATTTTTTCATCTGTGCTTGATAAATCGGGCGGCTTTTCCCCTCCCACTGTGTCTGCTTTAATAATTTACGACGTTGACATTCATTTTTATTGGCAATGCTGACCGAATCTTGCTATTTCTTTTTAACTTCAGTCACTGTCCTTTGTTGTCCAGTATTAACAGCATTGACTTTTTCTGTAATAATGCTCCATTCTCTCCGTTTAGTAACATTTGTGATGGCACTGGAGAATTTCGCAAACAGTATGGACCGTCTTTGATCAACTTCATGCAATAATGTTTCTTTTTCTTCTTTTGTCCAACTTTGTTTCTTCTTTCTAGCTTGTTCCCTACTCATGTTGGTTTCTTTAGTTACAACTGACAGAATAAATTTTAAAAGCATGGACATGGGTTCGGAAGAATAAATTTCATCAGCACGGACTTTTGCCAGTGCATGCACGAGGGAAACGGACGATCTCATTTATAAGAATTTTCGTACGAATACGTGTTTACGACAACACGTACGAACATTTCAAGCAACACTCGTACGACAAATCGGATAACGTTCGTACGAGTTATCGCACGTGCTTTCGTACGACAGTGTTTGTGAAACAGGGCCAAGGTTGACACAAGTAGCAGAGGAGCCAGTGCTTATTTGAGGTGATTGGTTATGCTGAAGTTTGTATGGTTTATAGTCTTCAGTTGACCTAAGGGTATTGTCTCATTCTCGAACAGTTTCAGATTTAATTTTTTTCTTGAAAACCGTTTAGAATATCCCCAAGGTTTTAAAGCACTAAATAAAAGTGAACAAGCCTTATTGAAATTTTGTTTTTTACTCGAATTTCTGTGAATTATAATAATCTGAGATTTAGCAATGCCTTTAAAGGTGTGGCGTGGGTAAAAAGACTTGCTGTGGAGAAGTTTGTGTGTGTGGGTTTGAAAAAACTATATAGTCTAGGTAACCTGATGTTTCAAACTGTGAACCTTTATAAATTGTTACATCCAAAATGTCAACTGATTTATTTGATATTGTGGCCTTAAGATATTGTCATCCTGTTGATTTAATAGCTCAAAAAAGTTCAAAAATTCTTGTTTGGAATGTGGCCAAATGATAAGTATATCGTCGAGATATCTGAGGCACAAAAGAGGTGTTTTACTCGATTTCTTTAAAGCAGCCTCGTCCCATTCGGTGACATAGATAGATGCAAAATTTGGACTAAAACGTTTGCCCATAGCACAACAACACACTTGCTGATACATTTCTTTATCAAACTCAAAATCATCTCCTTTTAGGCTTAATTCTAACAGCTCAGTAATGTTTTTATCTGGTTTGTTTGGATCTGGGTACTTATCAAATGCTCTCTTAACTGAATCAATGCCTGAATCAATACCTATGTTGGTGTACATGGGGTCAATACCAAGGGTAACCAAAAATTAATCTTTTGTGATTTTGGTTTTTGATAATTTTGATAATTTTGATAGATCTTCAGTGTTTTTCACAAAACTTTCATGTCTATTTGCAATTGGTTTTAAGTGAAAGCCTATGTATTCTGAAATACTGTACGGTTCTGATCGACAGTCTGAAATGATTAGATGACCGGGTGGTGTGTTAATATCGATCCACGTATCGACTGACTTGTGGATTTGTGGAAGTACATAAAATTTCCGGGTTTGTGATTGTGACCTGGCTTCTAAACATTTAACTTGTTTTTTTATTAATATGTCCCTGATCTTTTAGACATTGAATAATTGCATTGAACGTTTTACATTTCTCAGGCCAAATAGCTTTGTCTAATTTTTCGTAGTACTTTGAATTATTAAGCTGTCGATGGGCTTCCCGAATATAGTTCTCCCTTGAAAGAATGACAGTGGCTGACCCCTTATCTGCAGGTTTTATAACAATTTTGCGGTTTGTGCGTAGTTTGGTGAGAACACAACGTTCCATGACAGCAATATTTTGCTGATTTGTGTAAACTGTCATATCCCACTTTTTTCACTATCCTTTTATGGGCTTTAATGATTTCAGGATCTATTCTAGAGTTTAGGGGTAACCAGCCGGAGTTTTCCGTAAATGAGATTTTTTCTCCAGTTGAATGCCGAAAACAGTCGGCCAGTTTCATTTCGTGGTCAAAAACTGCCGTATCCATTACACCATTGTCACGTTTAGCTTCAAAGCCTGTTTTTGGTTGGGGGTGGGAACAAAATTAAGACCCCTATCCAGAAATGATTTTTCAGCGGATGTTAGGTTACTGTCACCAGTTAGGTTAATAATGTTAGTTCCTAGTCCTAAATCAGGGCGGACATTACTATTTCCCGGCCTTAATTTAAATTTAAGTACCTCATCCAACTGCGATAAAGTTTATTGGCAGTTGTTTCTGTCCAGTGAATGTTGTCCTGCCCAACCTCAAAATCACACGCGCGAAGCGCAGGTATAATTTTGTTTTCCCTCATATTTTGTGCAGCCAAATTTATTTGGTTGAGGAAGTTAAGCTCGATAACAAATATTTTTGACCTAGGGAAACGTTTCCGAATCGAGCTTATCATGTTTCGCAACTGATTTATTGCACAGATCTTTTGAATTGATACCAATGTTAAGAACGATGGTTTCGGGTTGAGACTTGCCCTTATAATTTGAGGCCATGGTCCGAAAGTGATTACAATTGGCGCCTGGATAACATTCTACTTGCACCTCAGGATGCTTGTCCAAATTAATTCTGGAGAGATTTGATGAGCCAAAAAGAAGAGGTTTTTTTTTAATTTCAGGAAGGCACCATTGAGATTTGTCCGAAACGTTGTGCCGAAATGATGGAATTTTGTTTGCCGAAAATTTGTATCCCGCGATTCGGGGCGGTGGGAGACATTAATGCGTTAGCAAAAGAAGTTCTCAGACGAGGTACTGAACTACCGTTAGTACTGTTAGTCCATGAGTTAGACTGGATAGGTGGGGTGGGTGGTGAGTTAGGTAGTGGTGTTAGGTTAGGTGTAATGGACCGTTTGGCAATGGGCGGTGTTGCCTTACGGTCAGGACGTTTGGAAGGGTGTGTTAACACGTGGGGATCGTGCTTGTTTTTGTCTTTGTGGCAGAGGAGTAGTAGTTTGACAAGAACTACCCACACTATTCTCTGTTTTGGGTGAAAGTCCGAAAGATAACGGGACAATTCCGACAGACTAGAATCAATTAACTTTGTTTTTTTTTTTTTTTCTTCCCTACTTAATAGCGGTAAACTGAGCACAATCGAGGTTTAAGTTTTCAGATGACATGGCAAAATAATCTTAGACTTCAGTAGTTTTAGAGAGTTAACATAATGCTTAATCACCACGTCCATAGTTTGATTGGCCCAATTTTGATTTGTGAAGTTTAAGTCGAATGTAATGTCTAAATTCGGGCGTGTTGGTTTGATGAAGGAGTTGAGCTCCTTCACCTTCCTTGTTAGCGATTTTGCGAGGATCGAATTGACTAGATTCTCCCGAGTATCCCAATGTGGTGGATGTTTTGATCAATCCAGTAAAAGTCGAATCGGATTGGTTCCCAACATGCATGCATACATACATACATACATATATGAGAGACAGAGACAGAGACAGAGACAGAGACAGAGACAGAGACAGAGACAGAGACAGAGACAGACAGACAGACAGACAGACAGAGGCTACTCCCACCTGTACAGCAGCGAGGGATTTTTTAATATACACTACAGGATTCTTATGCTAAGCCACAGAGAAGCAAGGCAACACAGAACACGAAATTCTAGCAGTCTCTGTTTTGCCTTCTCGCATCTTCATTTAAATCCCCCGTTAAGACCTCGAGTCGTGTAATTGAAGAGGCCAATTTCCACCACATCGTTATCATTGGGTTCTGATAATAACAATCTGTACTCGGATAAAATTGGAAATTTGAACAATCCAGAGAGAAAATGCCCTTGCAGCCCTGAGTGGCATCGAGTCACACCAATGCAATTATCTTGACCCACTTCCAGGAGCTTTAGCACCATTGTCTAAATTAGTATGTGACATTCGTCAAGCACTTTTATGCGAACGCAGATCAGGCTAAGAACGCATGGCTGATCAAGAGGAAAGAACAACGATGACATTTGGAATCGTATCTGTGTCAAGAAATAACAAACAAACAAAACAATTTAAAAAAAAGAGAAAGAAAGAAGAAAAAAATAAAGTAAGGAAGACAAGAACCCAAGTGTGGTCCACTAACAGAGAGAAGGAAAAGATGTTTTATTTAACCACGCACACATCACATTTTAATTACGATTATACATTGCGTCATGCATATTGTGAAAGACCACACAGATAATGTCCCGCCCCAATGACCGAGAGATTATTAAATGTAAAATAACAGGATCTGACAAACAGAAAAAGGCTGATGCTATCAACTCTCAAGACGTAGTTTGGTCAACTCGACAGTTGCGTTGTAATATCCTCCACCATCGACCTAAGACTGGTGCGTTCAAATTAACAAGTAATCGGTTATAGATGTATACGACGATATTCCAGTTGTAAGAGTGCTCAGACTGGCAACTTGACAGGCGTAGAAGTCGACAGATCGGCGAATTGGCCAACTCCGTCGTGACAGTTGGTAGTCTGGTCCTAGCATTGCCTATGTAGTTTCAGTATAATTCTGTTTTAACAAACACGAACTATTTTTTATGCACTGAGTTTAAAAAATCAAATGTTATATGCAAGTTGATATCAGCTTGAAACTTGATAATGTGTTTTTGTAAGAATATTTAACATTCTTCAATATAGAAAAAAAGAAGAAGATTGTGTTGTTTAACGACACCACTAGAGCACATTGATTTTTAAAATTAATTATCGGCTCTTGGATGTCAAACATATGGTCATTTTGACACTGTCATAGACAGGAAACCCGCTACATGTTTTCTATTAGTAGCAAGGGGTCTTTTCAATGCACCATCTCACAGACAGAATAGCACATACCACTGCCTTTGATATGCCAGTTGAGGCTGGAACGAGAAATAACCCAATGGATCCACTGACGGGGATCGATCCCAAACCGACCGCGCATCAAGCGAGCGTAGTACCAATGGGCTACGTCCTGTCCCTTTTGATTATAAAATCAACTAATCTCTTTTGACGCAGATATATGGGCTTGCGTGGAAAACTATTTGGAGCCTTCATAGGATGCCATATAGACTATTGCGTGTTCAGCCCATGGAGTGGCCACAGCGGGTTTCCTCTCTCAGTATATGTGTGTCGAGTGTGTCGTTAAATAAAACATTTCCTTTCTTCTTCTTACGATGTATTAAAGC
>NC_054700.1:51260371-51310371 GCF_016097555.1 Gigantopelta aegis
TGTATAATGGCAATATTAATGCATTTGGAATTATAAGAATTGAATATTTTATTTTTGACGTTCAAGCGATGATAAACACCAAAACCGTTTTACACACTTATGTATGAACGGCTTCGCGCTAACGTGCTAAGCCATTCACACACACACACACACACACACACACACACACACACACACACACACACACACACACACACAGAGACACAGACACATACACATACACATACACACACATATACACACACATACACATACACACAACCCATATAGACATACACACACACACACACATACACACACACACACACACACACACACACACACACACACACACACATACACACACACACACACACACACATACACACACATACACACACACACATACATACATACACACACACACACACACACACACATACACACACACACACACACACACACACACACACACACACACACATACACACACACACACACACACACACAGACACACACATACACACACATACACACATACACACATACACACATACACACATACACACATACACACATACATATATATATATATATATATATATTAAATTGTGCCATATTAGCTTTAAAGGTGCAGACCTTAGTTTTAACTTGTAAAAATAGACACTAAGTTTAGTTAATCAACAAACCTGTAACACATTTGGATCAACACCGTATTTGAGAAACACTGGATATTGGTACAAAGCGAAGCGATAGAAATGTGTGAGAAGGCTACACGTGAGGTAAGATTTCTGAAAATTACTACATTTATAAGATACACACATGAACCAGATTTTACACATTCATTTATAACAATTTCCGCCATTAATCAAACCTATATACTGATTCAGTTGGATATTTTTGATAAAGCTCATTTACATGTCATCTAGTACCGGCAAAATGTTGCGTCTGTCAACTTCATGTGCAGTAAAAACAGTTTTTAATGACTTAGATTCATACTTATTATGTCACTTCTGTTTGAGTATTTTCTACTATTAACCTAAATGTGCATTTATTTTAGTTTCATTTTTAATCAATCAATCAAAATCGCTTAGTACCAATATCTGATGTCGCTCCCATACGGTGATCAAGTTATAACGGATTCTTTTTGTGGTATTAGAAACAACAGGATGACCAGAAACACTTCGGTTATACGGAAATGGACAATCTAAACAATAAAATATACGTAATGTTTGATTTCAGTGATGATAAACGGCTCTAATAGTGAGAAATATACCTTAGTGTTTAAGAACTAGGGTCCGCGCCTTTAATCTACGAGGTACGTGTCAGAAAACGAGGTGTTTCAGGGATTTAAAGAATAATTTTAAACACATTTGTGGAGAGAAAAAACAATGTAATTGCATTTATATTTGATTATAACCTGTACTAGTTTCAACTTCTGCTATACATTGTATACTATATATATATATATATATATATATATATATATATATATATATATATATATATATATATATATATATATATATATATATATATATAATAATTGTATAGTAGTATACTACATAAAGTATATTAATTTACTGGGAACAGACAATAGTATTTGCACTAACTAACAATGTCATTACCAATCAGAGCTGCAGATATACGTATTCCGGAAATAATGTCTCATAGTCTACCTCCAACTCTGAAACGGAAGTGCCTGGTTTGGTACAATGCACCCTATAGTGTTAAGACGGGAGCATATTTTTGTGATTTCATCGTACGATAAATGTTGTTCGAATAAATCGGATTAAACAGACGATGTCGTAATAATGTGAGATACCTAAGAATTGTGCTGTCGGCGGGAAAACAGGTTTGCTCGCAAATATCGCAAAGATATAAGCACTCTCATCGGAAACGAGGACTGCCCCGGTAACTTCCAATTTATTGACACCAACACCAGGCCCGTTCTTATAAGACTTTTAGAGTCCAGACTTAATCTCTAATGACGTCACACGCATAGTTTGTATGGCGTTGTCATGACATTAGTGTCCCAGACGGTATTAGAATCTTGAGTCTAGATTCTAAAAGTTTTATAAGCATCAGACCAGGGCCCGTATGGCGTTGTCATGACATTAGTGTCTCAGTTTTTTTTCGTACAACAAAATCGCATAGATATGTATCCGCCTTCAGGAAAGAAGACCGGCCTCGGTGGCGTCGTGGCAGGCCATCGGTCTACAGGCTGGTAGGTACTGGGTTCGGATCCCAGTCGAGGCATGGAATTTTTAATCCAGATACCGACTCCAAACCCTGAGTGAGTGCTCCGCAAGGCTCAATGGGTAGGTGTAAACCACTTGCACCGACCAGTGATCCATAACTGGTTCAACAAAGGCCATGGTTTGTGCTATCCTGCCTGTGGGAAGCGCAAATAAAAGATCCCTTGCTGCCTGTCGTAAAAGAGTAGCCTATGTGGCGACAGCGGGTTTCCTCTAAAAAGAAATATGTGTGGTCCTTAACCATATGTCTGACGCCATATAACCGTAAATAAAATGTGTTGAGTGCGTCGTTAAATAAAACACTTCTTTCTTTCAGGAAAGAAATCTGGTGACGATAACGAAATGGTGATGACGACGAAGAAGGTGACGATAACAGGGGTGTGCGCAAGAAATTTTGCAGGGGGGGGGGGTCAAGGTGTCTGGCCAAGCCTGACACTGCGAGCGCCACAGGCGCGAAGCCCGTGCCGGGGGGTCTGGGGGGAACCCCCCCCCCCCCGAAAATTTTGAAAAATTGACCCCTTCTAGGGCTATTCTGAGGTGTTTTCTGCTGGCTAGCCGAGCTGCTTTCTGACCACATTCACATGTAAAAAATCGGGATATGAATTTTGTTTCGCCTTGAGCGGGGAGGGGGGGGGGGGGAGGTTTGGCGGTCGATAACGCGCCTGAATAACAAGATGGTGATGACAACGAAGAAGAAGGTGACGATATTAATGGTAATAGTGATGACGATGATGGCGATGATGACGGTGATGATGGTGAAAATTATGATGATTGTGATAATAATGTTTATAACACAGGCGATAATAATAATAATAATGGTGGTGGTGATGATGATGATGATGATGAGCATTGCAATAATCATTATGGTAATGATGATGGTGTTGTTGATAACAATAATAATAACAATAATAATAATAATGGAGGTGGTGATGATGATGATGAAAATGCTGACGATGGTAGTAATGACGATGAAGGTGATGAATTTAATGGTAATGATAATGATGGTGATGGTGATGATAATGATGACATTGATGACATTGATGACAATAATGGTGTGATAAAAATGATGAAATTGATGATGATGATGATGATGTATATATAACGTCCCTTATTACCAATTTAAAAGAGTAGTTGTTGCGGCAGGTTTCTTCTTTAAGTATCTCTGTGGTCCTTAAACATGTCTGACATCAGATAACCGTAATTAAAACGTGTTGAGTACGCCGTTAAACAAAACATTCCTTTCTTTTTCCCCATAGAATCTATAACACGTCGGCAGACCGACGCAGATCGTTACATATTTTATGGAAACCAGACTTTACGTCTGAGGCGGGCGTTCACCCATTGATCTATATCTATCTCCATTGATCTAGATCTAGCTCGCCTGATCTGAAGTGATTTGGTAGTAGGATCCAATCTCCTTGGTGGACATATTATCTGATTAAGTTTATTCCCGTCCCAAACAGTGCCCCGCGACTGCCAAATAAAAAGTCATGGTATTTGCTGTCTTTTCTATGGGAAAAATGCATATAAAAGATCCCTTGTTAGTAATGGAAAGATGTAGCGAGGTCTCCTCTGAAGAATCCAACAACCAGATGATTAATAAATCGACGTCTTGTAGTGGTGTCGTTAAACAAGACATTATTATACCCGTCATTGTGTGATAAAAATAATACAGTTTGTAGAAAACTATTCCTAGACCTTGCCTGTTTGAAAAGAGACGTGTCTGACGAGTATTCAGTTGTGAATCTAATTTCCAAGAACTGGACATAATATAAAGATAAAACAAAAATGTGCCTAGGAAACCGGGATTTCGTTTTATTAAATATTTTGGCAGCAGAAGATCCGTGTTACTAGTGTTATGACGCACGGTTGATTGTTGAGCTGTGTTATAACGCACGGTTGATTGTTGAGCTGTGTTATGACGCACGGTTGATTGTTGAGCTGTGTTATGACGCACGGTTGATTGTTGAGCTGTGTTATGACGCACGGTTGATTGTTGAGCTGTGTTATGACGCACGGTTGATTGTTGAGCTGTGTTATGACGCACGGTTGATTGTTGAGCTTGAGACGCACGGTGTGATCTTAACGCAATTGTTGAGCTGTGTTAAACGCACGGTGCGTTGAGCGCACGGTTGATTGGTGTTATGACGCACGGTTGATTGTTGAGCTGTGTTATAACGCACGGTTGATTGTTGAGCTGTGTTATGACGCACGGTTGATTGTTGAGCTGTGATCAAAAAGCAAATGCGCCGACAGGACTATTCTGAGAGAAGACTAAGTAGGAAATGGAAAGGCAAAGGAATAATTACATTCTGCTTAGTAGGTCTGCTGAAATACTTTGTACGCATTTATTGTTAATAGAATACTTTCTCTGTGCATCGCTACCGATTAGTACGGCAGGACGTAGCTCAGTTGTAAAGCGCTCCATTGATGCCCATTTAGGCTATTTCGCGCTCTATGCAGTACTTCACCACCGATATATGATATATCAAAGACCGTGGTATGAGCTATCCTATCTGTGAGATGGTGCATATAAAAGATCCCTAGATACCAATGGAAAAAAATGAAGTGGGTTTCCTCTCTAAGACTATAATATGTCAAAATTACCAAATGTTAGACATCCAATTGCCGATAATTAAAAACGTTGTGCTCTAGTGGTGTCGTTAAACAAAACAAATTTTATTTGTACAGTTTGGTGCGGCGGGATCTTGCTGTCAGAGCACTAGCCTGATGTGGTTTGGGTCGTAGGATCGAATCCTATCAATGAACCCACTGTCAGATATTTCTTTCCGACCCAAGAAGTGCCACAAGATTGGTATATCAAAGGCCCATATCCTGCCATATCTGTGGGAAAGTGCATATAAAAGAAAAAAAATGTTTCGGTTCTGAAGGCTGTATAATATACGTGTGAGAACAGAACAGTTTATCATGATAAACCTACACTTTTCATTTAACTGTACACCTGTATTTAAGAGAAATAATTATGAATAAGGCCAAAAAACAAAAAGAAGAAAAAAAAAAAGTCGGTCTGTGGTGAGACCAAAGTTCCAGAATTGACGCGGCAATGCGTGATATCTGTGGTGATATCATTTGCGTGCAACACTCGAAGGTCAAACGACCAAATCTGTAGGGATATCCATTGATACTCCTCGTACATTGTGGGTATCACTATTACATAGACGACAATAGTAACACATGTGGCAAAATCAACCTTTCATATATATATATATATATATATATATATATATATATATATATATATATATATATATATATATATATATATATAACATAGATATAAATACTATAACCCATCTCCCTTAGAGGGACAGTCCTGAGTTTACAACCATTGTAAAATGTTTCCGACCAATAGAACCTTTTCGATGACGTAACATACAAATTAGAAACATTTTCTTAGTTAGAATGTCAGTGTCTGTATGTACAAGGTGTTTGTTGTTGTCCTAATATTTGTAGTAGCCCAAACCGGATTTCACCTCCCAATAATTTTGTACGTACGAAAAAATATATATTACGAACACATGCACGTGTGTTAACAATTTAAAGACACACATTAGTATTGCATCGCAAACGCATTCGATATACAGACACTGGTATTCTAAACAAGAAACATGTATTTAGTATGAAACTGTAGTCGCCATCAAGGCTCTTTTATCGCAAACATCTTACAATGGCTGCAAAATCGGAACAGTCCATTTAAAGTAAATCGTAAAAATGGATGGCAAGCGGTTATATTACAATAGTCGTCTTTGACTTCCCTAGTTATGCACATAAAAACCTCATCCTGATAGGGGGCGGGTTTACCTCAGTCGGTTGAGCGCTCGCCTGAGGTGCTTGCGTCGCAGGATCGAATCACTTCGGTGGATCCATTCATCTGATTGTTTTTTGTGTTCGTTCCAGCCAGGGCATCACGACTGGTTTATCAAAGGCCGTGGTATGTGCTGTATATATGTTGGATGGTGCATATAAACAATTCCTTGCTGCTAATGAAAAAAACATAGAGGGATTCCTCGCTAAAGACTATAAGATGTCAACGTTAACAAATATTTGACATCCAATAGCCAATTATTAATGAATCAATGTGCTCTAGTTGTGTCGTTAAGCAAAACAAACTTTAACTTTTGTCTTCTCTAAATACTATATGTTAAAATTACCTAATGTTTGACATCCAATAGCCAATGATTAATAAATCAATGCGCTCTAGTGGTGTCGTTAAGCAAAACAAACTAACTTTTGTCTTCTCTAAAGACTATATGTTTCAATTACCTAATGTTTGACATCCAATAGCCGATGATTAATAAATCAATGCGCTCTAGTGGTGTCGTTAAGCAAAACAAACTTTAACTTTTGTCTTCTCTAAAGACTATATGTTTCAATTACCTAATGTTTGACATCCAATAGCCGATGATTAATAAATCAATGCGCTCTAGTGGTGTCGTTAAGCAAAACAAACTTTAACTTTTGTCTTCTCTAAAGACTATATGTTACAATTACCGAATGTTTGACATTCAATAGCCAATGATTAATAAATCAATGCGCTCTAGTGGTGCTGTTAAACAAAACAAACTTTAACTTTTGTTTCTGCAAAGAAGCACAAAAGGTTTTCTTGAGTATTTGGCCTGAAGGTCAATGTGTGATGGCAGGTCACACAACCCGGCTTATTAAAGTACCTTTTTAACGTGTTGTTTATCTCACCCGTTTGCCTTGCGTAAGACATGGTGGAAAACCTAAAAGAAGTCTTATAGAAAATAGGAACTTGTTAGGCTTTGAAATAATATAATATGAAAGTATTTTCATATCACGCATGTCTGCATGTATGAGTCACCAAGGCAATCATACCCACGACTCTTTTTAACACGCAAGGCCAAAACAGTTTTACCAGTGAAGAAATAGTTCATGTAAGGTGTGTGTGTGCGTCGGGGGTACTTTGGTATTTCAACAAATAAAAGAAAAAACACTCTTCCATTATTTAACCATTTTAAACAAATTTGGGGTAGGTTTTTTTGTGGCTCAAAGACACCTCTAGAGCACATTGATTTTATTATAATCATCGGCTATTGCATGTCAAATATTTGGTAATTATGACATAGACGTAGAAAGGAAACCCGCTGCGTTTTCCTATTAGTAGCAGGGGTTCTTTTATATGCACCATCCCACAGACAGGATAGCACATACCACGTCCGTTAATATACCAGTTGTGGTGCACTAGCTGGAAGGAGAAATAGACCAATGGGTCCACCGACGGGGATCGATCCTAGACTGACTGCGCATCAGGCGAGCGCTTTACCACTGAGCTATGTCCCACTCCATTTTTGCTAAAAACATATATTGCTTGTGAGAACGTTTACAATCGGATCCCTTACACAGGATAATGCTAAAGTTTGTTTTGTTTAAGGAAACAATTAGAGAACATTGATTTATTATACATTGGCTTTTGGATGCCAATCATTTGGTAATTGTGAACCCGTAGTCTTCAAAGGAAACCGCTGTATTTGGTAATTGTGAACCCGTAGTCTTCAAAGGAAACCCGCTACAGTTGGTAATTGTGAACCCGTAGTCTTCAAAGGAAACCCGCTGTATTTGGTAATTGTGAACCCGTAGTCTTCAAAGGAAACCCGCTACATTTGGTAATTGTGAACCCGTAGTCTTCAAAGGAAACCCGCTGTATTTGGTAATTGTGAACCCGTAGTCTTCAAAGGAAACCCGCTGTATTTGGTAATTGTGAACCCGTAGTCTTCAAAGGAAACCCGCTGTATTTGGTAATTGTGAACCCGTATCTTCAAAGGAAACCCGCTATTTGGTAATTGTGAACCCGTAGTCTTCAAAGGAAACCCGCTACATTTGGTAATTGTGAACCCGTAGTCTTCAAAGGAAACCCGCTACATTTGGTAATTGTGAACCCGTAGTCTTCAAAGGAAACCCGCTACATTTGGTAATTGTGAACCCGTAGTCTTCAAAGGAAACCCGCTACATTTGGTAATTGTGAACCCGTAGTCTTCAAAGGAAACCCGCTACATTTGGTAATTGTGAACCCGTAGTCTTCAAAGGAAACCCGCTACATTTGGTAATTGTGAACCCGTAGTCTTCAAAGGAAACCCGCTACATTTGGTAATTGTGGACCCGTAGTCTTCAAAGGAAACCCGCTACATTTGGTAATTGTGAACCCGTAGTCTTCAAAGGAAACCCGCTACATTTGGTAATTGTAGTCTTCAAAGGAAACCCGCTACCGTAGTCTTCAAAGGAAACCCGCTACATTTGGTAATTGTGAACCCGTAGTCTTCAAAGGAAACCCGCTACATTTGGTAATTGTGAACCCGTAGTCTTCAAAGGAAACCCGCTGTATTTGGTAATTGTGAACACGTAGTCTTCAAAGGAAACCCGCTGTATTTGGTAATTGTGAACACGTAGTCTTCAAAGGAAACCCGCTGTATTTGGTAATTTTGTGAACCCGTAGTCTTCAAAGGAAACCCGCTGTATTTGGTAATTGTGAACCCGTAGTCTTAAAAGGAAACCCGCTGTATTTGGTAATTGTGAACCCGTAGTCTTCAAAGGAAACCCGCTGTATTTGGTAATTGTGACCCGTAGTCTTCAAAGGAAACCCGCTGTATTTGGTAATTGTGAACCCGTAGTCTTCAAAGGAAACCCGCTGTATTTGGTAATTGTGAACCCGTAGTCTTCAAAGGAAACCCGCTACATTTGGTAATTGTGAACCCGTAGTCTTCAAAGGAAACCCGCTACATTTGGTAATTGTGAACCCGTAGTCTTCAAAGGAAACCCGCTACATTTGGTAATTGTGAACCCGTAGTCTTCAAAGGAAACCCGCTACATTTGGTAATTGTGGAACCCGTAGTCTTCAAAGGAAACCCGCTACATTTGGTAATTGTGAACCCGTAGTCTTCAAAGGAAACCCGCTACATTTGGTAATTGTGAACCCGTAGTCTTCAAAGGAAACCCGCTACATTTGGTAATTGTGAACCCGTAGTCTTCAAAGGAAACCCGCTGTATTTGGTAATTGCGAACCCGTAGTCTTGAAAGGAAACCCGCTGTATTTGGTAATTGCGAACCCGTAGTCTTCAAAGGAAACCCGCTGCATTTGGTAATTGCGAACCCGTAGTCTTCAAAGGAAACCCGCTACATTTGGTAATTGCGAACCCGTAGTCTTCAAAGGAAACCCGCTACATTTGGTAATTGCGAACCCGTAGTCTTCAAAGGAAACCCGCTACATTTGGTAATTGTGAACCCGTAGTCTTCAAAGGAAACCCGCTGTATTTGGTAATTGTGAACCCGTAGTCATCAAAGGAAACCCGCTGTATTTGGTAATTGTGAACCCGTAGTCATCAAAGGAAACCCGCTGTATTTGGTAATTGTGAACACGTAGTCTTCAAAGGAAACCCGCTGTATTTGGTAATTGTGAACCCGTAGTCTTCAAAGGAAACCCGCTGTATTTGGTAATTGTGAACCCGTAGTCTTCAAAGGAAACCCGCTACATTTGGTAATTGTGAACCCGTAGTCTTCAAAGGAAACCCGCTGTATTTGGTAATTGTGAACCCGTAGTCTTCAAAGGAAACCCGCTACATTTGGTAATTGTGAACCCGTAGTCTTCAAAGGAAACCCGCTGTATTTGGTAATTGTGAACCCGTAGTCTTCAAAGGAAACCCGCTGTATTTGGTAATTGTGAACCCGTAGTCTTCAAAGGAAACCCGCTGTATTTGGTAATTGTGAACCCGTAGTCTTCAAAGGAAACCCGCTACATTTGGTAATTGTGAACCCGTAGTCTTCAAAGGAAACCCGCTGTATTTGGTAATTGTGAACACGTAGTCTTCAAAGGAAACCCGCTGTATTTGGTAATTGTGAACCCGTAGTCTTCAAAGGAAACCCGCTGTATTTGGTAATTGTGAACCCGTAGTCTTCAAAGGAAACCCGCTGTATTTGGTAATTGTGAACCCGTAGTCTTCAAAGGAAACCAGCTGTATTTGGTAATTGTGAACCCGTAGTCTTCAAAGGAAACCCGCTGTATTTGGTAATTGTGAACCCGTAGTCTTCAAAGGAAACCCGCTGTATTTGGTAATTGTGAACCCGTAGTCTTCAAAGGAAACCCGCTGTATTTGGTAATTGTGAACCCGTAGTCTTCAAAGGAAACCCGCTGTATTTGGTAATTGTGAACCCGTAGTCTTCAAGGAAACCCGCTACATTTGGTAATTGTGAACCCGTAGTCTTCAAAGGAAACCCGCTACATTTGGTAATTGTGAACCCGTAGTCTTCAAAGGAAACCCGCTACATTTGGTAATTGTGAACCCGTAGTCTTCAAAGGAATCCCGCTACATTTGGTAATTGTGAACCCGTAGTCTTCAAAGGAAACCCGCTACATTTGGTAATTGTGAACCCGTAGTCTTCAAAGGAAACCCGCTACATTTGGTAATTGTGAACCCGTAGTCTTCAAAGGAAACCCGCTACATTTGGTAATTGTGAACCCGTAGTCTTCAAAGGAAACCCGCTACATTTGGTAATTGTGAACCCGTAGTCTTCAAAGGAAACCCGCTACATTGGTAATTGTGAACCCGTAGTCTTCAAAGGAAACCCGCTACATTTGGTAATTGTGAACCCGTAGTCTTCAAAGGAAACCCGCTACATTTGGTAATTGTGAACCCGTAGTCTTCAAAGGAAACCCGCTACATTTGGTAATTGTGAACCCGTAGTCTTCAAAGGAAACCCGCTACATTTGGTAATTGTGAACCCGTAGTCTTCAAAGGAAACCCGCTACATTTGGTAATTGTGAACCCGTAGTCTTCAAAGGAAACCCGCTACATTTGGTAATTGTGAACCCGTAGTCTTCAAAGGAAACCCACTGTATTTGGTAATTGTGAACCCGTAGTCTTCAAAGGAAACCCGCTGTATTTGGTAATTGTGAACCCGTAGTCTTCAAAGGAAACCCGCTGTATTTGGTAATTGCGAACCCGTAGTCTTCAAAGGAAACCCGCTGCATTTGGTAATTGCGAACCCGTAGTCTTCAAAGGAAACCCGCTACATTTGGTAATTGCGAACCCGTAGTCTTCAAAGGAAACCCGCTACATTTGGTAATTGCGAACCCGTAGTCTTCAAAGGAAACCCGCTACATTTGGTAATTGCGAACCCGTAGTCTTCAAAGGAAACCCGCTACATTTGGTAATGCGAACCCGTAGTCTTCAAAGGAAACCCGCTACATTTGGTAATTGCGAACCCGTAGTCTTCAAAGGAAACCCGCTACATTTGGTAATTGCGAACCCGTAGTCTTCAAAGGAAACCCGCTACATTTGGTAATTGCGAACCCGTAGTCTTCAAAGGAAACCCGCTACATTTGGTAATTGCGAACCCGTAGTCTTCAAAGGAAACCCGCTACATTTGGTAATTGCGAACCCGTAGTCTTCAAAGGAAACCCGCTACATTTGGTAATTGCGAACCCGTAGTCTTCAAAGGAAACCCGCTACATTTGGTAATTGCGAACCCGTAGTCTTCAAAGGAAACCCGCTGTATTTGGTAATTGCGAACCCGTAGTCTTCAAAGGAAACCCGCTACATTTGGTAATTGTGAACCCGTAGTCTTCAAAGGAAACCCGCTACATTTGGTAATTGTGAACCCGTAGTCTTCAAAGGAAACCCGCTGTATTTGGTAATTGTGAACCCGTAGTCTTCAAAGGAAACCCGCTGTATTTGGTAATTGTGAACCCGTAGTCTTCAAAGGAAACCCGCTGTATTTGGTAATTGTGAACCCGTAGTCTTCAAAGGAAACCCGCTGTATTTGGTAATTGTGAACCCGTAGTCTTCAAAGGAAACCAGCTGTATTTGGTAATTGTGAACCCGTAGTCTTCAAAGGAAACCCGCTGTATTTGGTAATTGTGAACCCGTAGTCTTCAAAGGAAACCCGCTGTATTTGGTAATTGTGAACCCGTAGTCTTCAAAGGAAACCCGCTGTATTTGGTAATTGTGAACCCGTAGTCTTCAAAGGAAACCCGCTGTATTTGGTAATTGTGAACCCGTAGTCTTCAAAGGAAACCCGCTGTATTTGGTAATTGTGAACCCGTAGTCTTCAAAGGAAACCCGCTGTATTTGGTAATTGTGAACCCGTAGTCTTCAAAGGAAACCCGCTGTATTTGGTAATTGTGAACCCGTAGTCTTCAAAGGAAACCCGCTACATTTGGTAATTGTGAACCCGTAGTCTTCAAAGGAAACCCGCTACATTTGGTAATTGTGAACCCGTAGTCTTCAAAGGAAACCCGCTACATTTGGTAATTGTGAACCCGTAGTCTTCAAAGGAAACCCGCTACATTTGGTAATTGTGAACCCGTAGTCTTCAAAGGAAACCCGCTACATTTGGTAATTGTGAACCCGTAGTCTTCAAAGGAAACCCGCTACATTTGGTAATTGTGAACCCGTAGTCTTCAAAGGAAACCCGCTACATTTGGTAATTGTGAACCCGTAGTCTTCAAAGGAAACCCGCTACATTTGGTAATTGTGAACCCGTAGTCTTCAAAGGAAACCCGCTGTATTTGGTAATTGTGAACACGTAGTCTTCAAAGGAAACCCGCTGTATTTGGTAATTGTGAACCCGTAGTCTTCAAAGGAAACCCGCTGCATTTGGTAATTGTGAACCCGTAGTCTTCAAAGGAAACCCGCTGCATTTGGTAATTGTGAATCCGTAGTCTTCAAAGGAAACCCGCTGCATTTGGTAATTGTGAACCCGTAGTCTTCAAAGGAAACCCGCTGCATTTGGTAATTGTGAACCCGTAGTCTTCAAAGGAAACCCGCTGCATTTGGTAATTGTGAACCCGTAGTCTTCAAAGGAAACCCGCTGTATTTTCCCATTAACAACATGAGACATTTTATATACATCTCTTCGCAGACAGAACAACAATGCCACGGTATTTGATTTAAACCAGTCGTGGAGTACTGGCTGGAACCGTTGTGTACTACAGACTAAGCTAAATTCGGCTCCTATGAGTACACATAACGTCCAGGCTCCTATGAGTACACATAACGTCCAGGCTCCTATGAGTACACATAACGTCCAGGCTCCTATGAGTGCACATAACGTCCAGGCTTCTATGAGTACACATACTGTCCAGGCTCCGTACACATGAACTTACTTAAAGGCGCAGAACCCAGTTTTAGCCCGTAAAGAAAATGGACAATAAGTTTAGTTAATTTACAAACTCATTTGGATAAATTTTCAACTGAGTGAAAGAAGAATCTGTGACGTTAGAACGGGAAATATCCTTAAAAATAGACGAACTCGAATCAATAAACCGCTACTTCTGAGACGCACGAGCATTTTTGAAAATATGAAACATTCAATTTTTGGTACTACAAAGACCAGGATGACCAGAAACACTTCGGTTCTACGGAAATGGATAATCTAAAGAATAAAATATAAGTAATGTTTGATTTCAGTGATCATAAACGGCTCTAATAGTGAAAAATATGCTGTAGTGGTTAAAAATATTTAAAGTATGTAGATATCTATTACAATGTTGATTTATGTACGTGTTTTGGATTCGGAGACCGACTTTCTCCAATACGTTTCATCAGCTCAGAGTTCAGAACACATTACCCTACAGCCCCCAGGTGACACGCGCTCATGAATCATAGTGAAAAGCAGTACTAATCGCCAGATTGGTTTTCTGATCTACCAGGAGAACCAGTTACGCACATAGACTCGTGTTCTATGAGGCTTTTATTCAGAAGATGAAGATATCGTGGTGTTAGTAATCGGAGATAAACTTCTCTGTCAGCGAATACTGGTGATGAATCATATTGAAATAGAGACACTGACCGAATGTAACCATATATATCTAAAACGCCACCTAGTGAACTGCAAATGATAAGTATCATATTCATATATGATTAAATTTGGTTTGCGTCTATACATTTTACGGCAATCTGATTGGTCCAGAGGTGCTTACTTTTTTTTCGTTCATATCTCGATGAACACCAAAACATTTAAGCCACGCCTACACACTTTTGTATGACTCTACGCGGGCTCATACAATGTGCACACTTTTGTATGACTCTCTACGCGGGCTCATACAACGTGCACACTTTTGTATGACTCTCTACGCGGGCTCATACAATGTGCACATCGTTTTTTCGGTTCATATTGCATGAACCAAAAAATAATTGCGGTCAATTCTTAAATGAATAAGTATATATATAGATAAGTGGTTTTGTGGATAAGTGGATATATGGATAAGTGGATAGATGGATGGATGGATGGATGTATTGATAGATGGAAGGATGAAAGGAAGGAAGGATGGACGGGTGGATGGATGGAAGGATAGATGGATAGATAGATAAGTGGATAGACGGATGGATGGATGGACGGGTGGAAGGATGGATGGATGGATAGATGGATAAGTGGATTGATGGATGGATATATAGATGGATGGAAGGAAGGAAGGAAGGAAAGATGGATGGATGGATGGATGGATGGATGGATGGATGGATGGAAGGATGATTGAATGGATGAATGAATGGATTCTTGGACTGATGTATGTATGAATGACTAAATCGATGGATGGATGAAGGAATAGATGGATGAAGGAATGGGTGTGTGTGTCCTGGAAATGAGATAATGGTTATCACAAGTGTAAAACATGCATTAATGTTGTTGTTTTTTTTGTTTTTAATTATTTTATATATATATATATATATATATATATATATATATATATATATATATATATATATATATATATATATATATATAGAATAATTAAAAACAACAAAAACAACAACAACATTAATGCATGTTTTATTACCACCATCATTCACCCGAATCATCAACACTCTTTGTCAGGATCATTCACAGATCACCTTCGTCGTTCGCCAAAATCATTGACACCGTCGTCACGATCATTCACTGATCATCTTCTCAGTTCACCATTATCACCACCACCATTCACCAGACTCACTCTTCGCCAACTCCCAGAATACATCATCTACGTTCGTCATCACCAGGACCCAATACACAAATACACTGAAATACAATATACCCTAATCAAAACCATGTAATATTTATATTACCATATCAGATGCTAGACAATTTTCTCTTAATATAATGTCCGCACTTCACAAATGTCTTAAGATTTACTTAAGACTTTTGTTTTGCAATGACGTTACATACAACTACTAACACATATACACAATAGTATACCACAGTTATACAACAAACAAACAAAATCTACTTACGGTTGTCATCAACCCAGAGTTATACAGAATAAAATATTTCAAAATATCTTAACACACAGTTTCTCTCTCAAGAACGTTATGTGACTGCCCACAACCAATATTACATCTCCCAACTATATCCCCACTATGCATGCCTTCACTCACAAACAAAAGTGTTCACCAATGTAAGCCCAAGCCCAAGTTCTTTACAAACACCTCTGCTAGTGATTACAGTATAAAAATATAGTTTGCCTTAGCAAGCTATGACACACAGTTCAACAATATATTCTCAATTACCCAAGTATTTACAATAAATGTTCTAAAATATAATATGGTTCTTATATTAGTACCCTTGACTTGTGACACTGTGCCCATGACAGGCGTGCGCTACAACAGCGTATTCCGAATGTGCACGTTAAGCCCTTTGCCCTGACCTGCCCATGTCTCCGAAACCGATCTCGCTCTGTGGGAAATATTCGGCTCATTTGCATTTGGCAACCCACACTTTCCCTTTTTAGATTTTTTTGACCCCTCATTTATAAAAGCATGGATGCTCCCCTGAATAGTTGCATTAGCCGAAAATATAGTTTGCACCGCTTAATAACTGGGATGAAGGAGGTGGGAGTGGGTCGGTATCGCGATCAATCTAGGATCGATTCCCGTTGGTGGTCCCATTGGGCTATTTCTTGTTCCAGCCAATGCTCCACAACTGGTGTAAAAAGGCTGTGGTATGCGCTATCCTGTATGTGGGATGGTGCATATAAATGATCCCTTGCTGCTAATCAGAAAGAGTAGCCCATGAAGTGGCAACAGTGGGTTTCCTCTCTCAATATCTGTGTGGTCATTAACCATATGTCCGACGCCATATAACCGTCAATAAAATGTGTTGAGTGCGTCGTTAAATAAAACATTTCCTTCCAGTGCTACACGACTGGTATATCAAATGCTGTGGTATGTGCTGTCCTGTCTGTGGGACCCATTTTTCTGTGGGACCCATTTTCTGATTGTGTCTTCTCCATTGCAACCAGTGCCAAACGAATGGTATATCAAATGCTGTGGTATGTGCTGTCCTGTCTGTGGGAAAGTACATATAAAAGATCCTTTTCTGCTAATGAATTAATTATGTACAGGTTTCCCTTAAAGACTGACTACGTGTCAGAATTACAAAATGTTTGACGTCCGATAGCCGGTGATTACAAAACAAAACCGACTGAATTGTCAGTGCCTTTAATGGGTTGATAAATGATAACGTGAACATTCTAATCAGGTAGAAATAAAACCGATCAATGTAGAAAAGGGATTTTTTTAGTACACGAACTACATAAATCAAAGGAGATTTCACCCAGTTTCTTGGCAGAAACTTTATTGAGGACAGTTTATTTCGCGACTTGAAACATAATCTTTTTAAAAATGTATTTTCAGGTTTTAGTGTGGCATTTTCTCTTCTTTTTTTGGGTCTTTTGTAATCAAGTATACGTTGGGTTTTATTGATTGTTGTAACGAAACATCATTAACACACACAATCAAGTTTCCTGTCTTTGAATGGTTTACAACACGTTTACAACACATTAGGCACTGCTAATATAATAGAACAGTTGAGAACAAAGCGCTCTTTAAAGGGGAGACAATTAACATCGATTGCCGCATTTATAGACAATATTACAGAAGTGTCCGTTGTATTGTTTAACACTTATTTAACTAGAAAACCGATTTTTTTTAATGTACCACACAATCGAAGGCACTGCTGTAAGCACTGTTAAGAACAATGTTTGTCACTTCCTCGTTCTAATATCGTTTTGCGTAAATTAATTATGACCCAGTGCGAACACTAGGACGATAAGAAAAACGTTTAAAGCAACTGCCCGAGTTTGTTGCCATTGTAAGATGTTTGCGACTAATAAAATATTTTAACGGCTAAAATTACATACTAAATATTGTTTCTTCTATAGGATATAGGTGTCTGTATATTCAGTGTTTCTTGTTGTCCTGTTATTTTTATGTAGCCCAAACTGGATGTGGTCTCCCAGCAATTTCGTACGTACGAATTTTTTATATATATATTGGGAAACGAAATTCCAGCTAGTATTATACTGGGGTGATCAGAAACACATTTAAATATACAGACACTGATATTTTATGCAGGGAAATGTATTTAATTCAAATCTGTTGTCACTGAAACGTCTCTTGTAGTCCGCAACATCTTAACAATAGCAACACACGCAGGACTGCCAATTTAATATACAACGACCAATATTTTATTTAGAAATTTTTTTTATTAAATAATTAGTCATTAAAAAGCCTCTGTTGTTCAAGGGACATTCCCGAGTTTGCTGCATTGTAAGATGTTCCCTGATTAATAAAATATTTCTACGATTAAAGTTACATATTAAATATATTTTCTTGTTTAGAATATCAGTGTCTGTATATTCAATATGTTTCTGGTCGTCTTAATATTTGTAAAAAACCCAAACTGGATTTTGTCTTGAAATAATTTCGTACGTACGAAAAAACAATATTTTAGGAAATTAAATTAAATTTAACCTAATACAAATATTAGAATGATCAAAAACATGTTTAATATACAGCCACTGATATTTTATGCAGATAAATATATTTGATATGTTATTACAATCGTTAAAAAAGTCTCCGTTAGTCGATAACATCTTAAAAATTGCAAACTCAGGAATGCCTCTTTAAAATTCTCTTTAGGCTGGATTGGGAACATAGGCCAACGGTTTAATCATAGCATTCATTCATGTCCATTCAGCTGATTGGTTTTTTCTCATTCCAACCAGTGCACCACAACTGGTCAAAGGCCGTGGTCTGTGCTTTCTATCTGTGGGAAAGTGCATATAAAAGATCTCTTGCTGCATTATGAAAAATGTAGTGGTTTCCTCTGGTGACTACGAATCAGAATTACCAAATGATTAATTAATCAATGTGCTCCAGTGGTGTCGTTAAACAAAACAAACTTTAACTTCAATTCATGTTTCAAATGACTTACTTACACAGTTCGCGAACTCAATTAATAGACTATTGTTCCCCATATTCGAACAACCTGAACGACATAACCGTATTGCAATATCAAAATCTTGATCGTATATCTTGCACGCCCGTAGGAGGACTGAAAATCCCAATACATTGTCTAAATATTGTTTTTAGAAAATAAAAGTTTTCGTATTTTTTACATTAAGCAGTGTCACCTGTACAAATATTTTGCCATAATGTTCAATGTAGGTCAGTTTGCCACGGGCACCTGTTGTTTGTTTAGTTTGTTATTCTTGTTTTAGTCCATTCCTATTTACAAAAAAACAACCCACTACATGCTACAATCTAGTGATTATGTAGCTACATTGTATAGTTATTATCATTGTTTTATTGGGTTAATAGGTTAATTTTCTACGTGTCTGCTGATGAACGTATAATATCAGATATACAATAAAACGAAGCTAAATTGATCTGGATAGTGGACATAAAAACACTGTAGCAGAACTGTCTAATCATTTACTCAATACTAAATAGAGATTATTACATGGAATACGTTTATGATACAAGTTTGGGAATTATTTTAAAGGGACATTCCTGAGTTTGCTGCAATTTTAAAGATGTCTTAAAGACTAACAGAGACTTTTTAACGATTGTAATTACATATCAAATATATTTTCCTGCATAACATATTAGTGGCTGTATATTGATAGTGTTTCTGATCATTGTAATACTTGTACTAGCGTAAATTTCATTTTATTTCCTAAAATAGTTTTTTTCGTGCGTACGAAGTTATTCGAAGACAAAATCGAGTTTTGGCTTCTTACAAATATCAAGACGACCAGAAACACCTTGAATATACAGACACTGATATTCTAAACAAGAAAATATATTTAATATGTATGTTTAATCGTAGAAACATTTTATTAGTCGGAAACATTTAACAATGCAGCAAACTCAGGAATGTCCCTTTAACTGACTAAAAATCAAGTGCGGTTTTATTCACAATACAGTCAATGTTGATGACACTGAACGAGATCAGGGGTGAGTTTAGCCAGTCGTTTGTCGCCGCTAACTTTCGCTAGACTGGTTTTCATGCTACAGTGTAAAGCGAATTACCACTTCGGGTTCCAGTCTAAATGGGTTGCAAATGTTTTAGCAAAACACGGCTGGCTGAACGTAGGCCAATTAAATAGGTCCATAACATTAAATAGGTCCATAACATTAAGTACCACCATAACATTACACGCATAAATATAGTTCCTCTTTGTTTATCGAGACATTTAATTTTTTGTTCATCTTTCCTGCTTTTTTCATCTTTTTCTTTCTATCTGTGTCTCTCATTCTGTCTATCTATATATGAATATCTACATCTCTCTCCCTTCATCCCCCCTCCCTTCCCCCCTCTGTCTCTCTCTCTCTCTCTCTCTCTCTCTCTCTCTCTCTCTCTCTCTCTCTCTCTCTCTCTCTCTCTGCATACACTTTCTCTCTTTCTTTCTCATCATTTGAATGTAATTTCCCAGAAAAAAACTAAACAACTCAACGATGGCCTAATGTGTTGAAACCACAAACACGTCTTTGTAAGCTAAAGTAGTGACGTCACAAATGTTCCACAACGACATTGCTCTGTTGTTATGGCTCGTGCTTTAGAGATGTCTTCCAATAATACAATATTTACTTAACCTTCCATTGCAAATCATGTGGACAATGTTATCAAATGGAGCCAGTAGTTCGTGCTTAATGTGAAGAGCTTGCGTCATCTAAAAAATAAACACAGTGTTTTAGGTAGCACTTAATATAAGAGCGCAAAACCCTGTCCCAGTTATGTGTCGTAGCCCAGTGGTAAAGCGGTCACGTGATGCTGTGACGGTCTAGGATCGATCCTCGTAGGCTATTTCCCGTTCCTGGCAGTGCAGCATGACTAGTATGTCTACGGTCGTGGTATGTGCTATCCTGTCTGTGGGATGGTGCATACAAAGGATCTCTTGCTATTAATGGGGGAAAATGTATCTGGTTTCCTCTCTAATACTAGATTATCAAATGTTTCTCATCCAATAGTCGATGACTAATAAATCTAGTGGGTTTGACAAATAAAAAAATGACTTTAACTTTCTATATTTGAAAACAGTGTTTTAGCTAGCAGTCAATAGAAGAACGCCGAATTCTGACGCGTTTAGTACCGACCTGCCCCAGCAGATACCGACCTGCCCCCGTAGACGACGCACTGCCTCCGTAGACGCCAACCTGCCCAAATGATGCCAACCTGCCTCCGTAGACGACGCACTGCCTCCGTAGACGCCAACCTGCCCAAATGATGCCGACCTGCCCCCGTAGACGACGCACTGCCTCCGTAGACGCCAACCTGCCCAAATGATGCCAACCTGCCTCCGTAGACGCCAACCTGCTCCAGTAAATGCCGACCTGCCTCAGCAGATGCCGACCTGCCCCCGTAGACGACGCACTGCCCCCGTAGACGCCAACCTGTCCAAATGATGCCAACCTGCCCCCGTAGATGTCAACCTTCCCCAGTAGATGCCGATCTGCCCCAGTAGATGACGATCTGCCCCAGTAGATGACGACCTGCCCCCGTAGACACCAGCCTGCCCTAGTGATGTCAACCTGCCTCAGTAGATGTCGAACCTGCCCCCGTAGACACCAGCCTTCCCTAGTGATGCCAACCTGCCTCAGTAGATGCCGAACCTGCCTCAGTAGATGCCGAACCTGCCCCCGTAGACACCAGCCTGCCCTAGTGATGCCGACCTGCCTCCGTAGACGACGCATTGCCCCCGTAGACGCCAACCTGCCTCAGTGATGCCGACCTGCCCCCGTAGACGACGCACTGCCCCCGTAGACGCCAACTTGCCCTAGTGATGCCGACCTGCCCCCGTAGACGACGCACTGCCCCCGTAGACGCCAACCTGCCCTAGTGATGCCGACCTGCCCCCGTAGACGCCAACCTGCCCCAGTGATGCCGACCTGCCCCCGTAGACGCCAACCTGCCCTAGTGATGCCGACCTGCCCCCGTAGACGCCAACCTGCAACTAGTGATGCCGACCTGCCCCCGTAGACACCAACCTGCCCTAGTGATGCCGACCTGCCCCCGTAGACGCCAACCTGCCCTAGTGATGCCGACCTGCCCCCGTAGACGCCAACCTGCCCTAGTGATGCCGACCTGCCCCCGTAGACGCCAACCTGCCCCAGTGATGCCGACCTGCCCCCGTAGACGCCAACCTGCCCCAGTAGATACCGCACTCCCCCCCCCCCCTCCACCGTAGACACCAACCTGCCCCAGTAGATGTCGACCTGACCCCAATAGATGCCGACCTGCCACTGTAGACGACAACATGCCCCAGTAGACGCCGACCTGCCCCCGTAAACACCGACCTGCCCCCGTAAACACCGACCTGCCCCCGTAGATGTCGACCTGCCCCTGTAGATGTCGACCTGTCCCCGTAGATGTCGACCTACCCCCGTTGATGCCGACCTTTCCCCGTAGATGCCGACCTGCCACTGTAGACGACAACCTGTCCCAGTAGATGTCGACCTGACCTCGTCGACCTGTCCCCGTAGATGCCGCACTGCCGCCGTGGATGCCGACCTGCCCCTGAAAAATGAAAACACCCAGACCTACATAATACAATATGGTGTTCCCTGGTACTACCCGTCATTATAAATGGTATGAAGCGAAGTAGCAAAAGTATTTACTTGATGTAGGCTGTTTAAGTATAACCAGATAACCGTCATTTAATAACACCATCACTGTAAAAGTGTTTACTTGATGTAGGCTGTTCAAGTATATCCAGATAACCGTCATTTAATAACACCATCACTGTAAAAGTGTTTACTTGATGTAGGCTGTTCAAGTATAACCAAATAACCGTCATTTAATAACACCATCACTGTAAAAGTGTTTACTTGATGTAGGCTGTTTAAGTATATCCAGATAACCGTCATTTAATAACACCATCACTGTAAAAGTGTTTACTTGATGTAGGCTGTTCAAGTATATCCAGATAACTGTCATTTAATAACACCATCACTGTAAAAGTGTTTACTTGATGTAGGCTGTTCAACTATATCCAGATAACTGTCATTTAATAACACCATCACTGTAAAAGTGTTTACTTGGTGTAGGCTGTTTAAGTATAACCAAATAACCGTCATTTAATAACACCATCACTGTAAAAGTGTTTACTTGGTGTAGGCTGTTCAAGTATATCCAGATAACCGTCATTTAATAACACCATCACTGTAAAAGTGTTTACTTGATGTAGGCTGTTCAAGTATAACCAGATAACCGTCATTTAATAACACCATCACTGTAAAAGTGTTTACTTGGTGTAGGCTGTTCAAGTATATCCAGATAACCGTCATTTAATAACACCATCACTGTAAAAGTGTTTACTTGGTGTAGGCTGTTCAAGTATAACCAGATAACCGTCATTTAATAACACCATCACTGTAAAAGTGTTTACTTGATGTAGGCTGTTCAAGTATAACCAGATAACCGTCATTTAATAACACCATCACTGTAAAAGTGTTTACTTGATGTAGGCTGTTCAAGTATAACCAGATAACCGTCATTTAATAACACCATCACTGTAAAAGTGTTTACTTGATGTAGGCTGTTTAGTATAACCAGATAACCGTCATTTAATCACTGTAAAAGCTTGTTAATAAAATCGATCTCGACTTTGACCTACAAAAGTAGTATTTAAAGTGTTAAATGTTAAATGTAGTGGGCAACGTGTTGCAAATTTAATGCAGATGTAATTGTTTTCTTTTTTTCTTTCTTTTCTTTCTTTCTTACTTACTTACTTTCTTTCATTCTTATTTATTTCTTTATTTATTTACTTTTGTGGATAGTATTTCTCTACCCGCTATACAAACAACAGCAAATAATTATGGTTAATTGATATTAAATTTATTTATTTATTTATTTATACTTAATTTTTATATATTTATTTAATAGACAAAATAATCCGACATACTGGTCTCTAACCAGTGATTATAGACAAACTGATGTGATGTCAATGAGATTGCATGCATATAGAAGTACAAATGTACTTTCTTGTCGATGTGAATTAACTGTGTATTAATTATGGTCAGCAAATTACAAAACAAAGAACATGCAAAAACCCACAAACAACAATAAAATGCGTTTGAATTACCAAAAAAACCCCATTAAATAAAATTAATCATTGTTGCGAAAAAAAGAAAAAAGAAAAGAACAGTTGTCTGCTATTTTGTTCTCTCTTTTCTTCCTTATCAGCTGTTATGTGGAATCGGATACGTGCAGATTTAAATTAAATTTTGTCGAAGAAGTCTTGGAAGTGGCAATCCTCGTATAGCGAAAACAAAGTAAGTTTGTCTTGTTTAACGACACCACTAAAGCACATTCATTTATTAATCATCAGCTATTGGATGACAAACATTTGGTAATTTTGACTTATAGTCTTAGAAAGGAAACCCGCTATATTTCTGTATTAGTAGCATGGGATCTTTTATATGCACCATCCCACAGACAGGATAGCACATACCATGGGCTTTGATATACCACTCATGGTACACTGGCTAGAACGAGAAATAGCCCAAATGGGCCCACCGACGGGGTTTCACCCTAAACAGAACGCGCATCAAGCGAGAGCTTTACCACTGGGCTACGCCCCGCCCGAAAAGAGAAACAAGGAAAGAAGAATGAAGCGACACCCCAGCACAAACAATACATTGATTAGCTATTGGGTGTCAAACTATGGTAAATGAGAGAAACACGCAAAGAAGAATGAAGCGACACCCCAGCACAAACAATACATTGATTAGCTACTGGGTGTCAAACTATGGTAAATGAGAGAAACACGCAAAGAAGAATGAAGCGACACCCCAGCACAAACAATACACAGATTAGCTACTGGGTGTCAAACTATGGTAAATGAGAGAAACACGGAAAGAAGAATGACTTATTGTTTAGCGTCACTCCAGCACAAACAATACATTGATTAGCTATTGGGTGTCAAACTATGGTAAATGAGAGAAACACGCAAAGAAGAATGAAGCGACACCCCAGCACAAACAATACATTGATTAGCTACTGGGTGTCAAACTATGGTAAATGAGAAAAACACTGAAAGAAGAATGACTTATTGTTTAGCAAAACCCCAGCACAAACAATACATTAATTAGCTATTGGGTGTCAAACAGATGCAAGTAAGGAAGAAGGAAGGATGTTTATGGTCTCAGGAAGTTCTACATACACAGTAGGAGGGATATATCGTACTCCTGACGGTTTTGGGGACTTAGCCACAGGTACCCCCCAAAGAGAAACCCCTAGTACAAATACTATAGTTACATATCTAAAGAGTATATTATTATATAACGTAAGTATAACACATCCAACGTTATTGTTTGGAGATACCTGTGGACGTAGGCCAGTGTAAAGCGCTCGTCTGATGCACTGTCAGTCTAGGGTCGTTTCCCGTCGGTGGGCCCATTGGGCTATTTCTCGTTCCTGCCAGTGCACCACGACTGGTATGTCAAAGGCCGTGGTATATGCTATTCTGTTTGTGGGATGGTGCATATACTAATGGGAAAATCTAGCGGTTTTCCAATCTAAGTGTATATATCAAATTTCTGTCATGCAATAGCTGATGATTAATAAATCAATGTGCTCTAGTGGTGTCGTTAAACAAAACAAACGGTTTTTTTAAAAAGTATCGTACTCTTATGAATTAAACAGCTGAAAGTGATTTAGCAGCCACGAACATTGGTAAACCAATGTGCATCACGCAGTTGCCCCGTATAGTTGCGTGTGATGTCATTCTTGATTTTGACAATTTCCAGGAAGGTCGATTAATAACTGCGGAACATTATTTGTGTCAATCTTTTTCATTCTGTTGATCATACATTTGTTATTGTTTTGTTTTTAGTCATTTTGTTTTGTTTGAATTTACGATTTACTAATAAAAAACGTCAACTTTCAAATTTCACTTCTGACCCCAATCGTCTTTCAAGATCTTTGGTGTTTATAAAACCTACTGAACTTCCGGTTGTAATGTCCTGAATGCCACGAAACTTGATCCACCGACTTCGTCCGATGAACTATTTTGCCGCCCACTCTGTAAAAGAATCTACACTCAAGTTTTACGGATTTGACCGAATGAATCGATCAACTAATTACAGGATATTAATTTCTCCGTGTCCGTGATTCCCTTAAGTGGCTTAGTAAGCTCATCTATACAGGTCGTGTTTCTTTTCTTTTTATTTTCGGAAACAGGTGATCAATGTTTCTTCAGTCTTTCTAGAACGTCCCATTATATTTGGTTAATTCTGACAATTAGTGTGTCAGAAGAGAGATTTAATGGCACTTATTCTTGTCGCAAAATTGCAGGGTGCTCATTAGGTCTTGTGCTTACTCAAGAATAATGGGTGATTATAATGCTAAGTAAGTTTTCATGTTCTCGTTGCAGAGATTTTCATCAGTCGTAATCATTTAATAAAATAGGTAGATAAATTAATTACTTAATACTTCCGTTTGTTTCCCAGAACAAAATTAACACATATCCTGCTGTTTTCCGTTTTGTAAAACCTTGTCTTACCGTAACATGTTTTAAAGTTAAAAGTTAAAGTTTAAAGTTTGTTTTGTTTAATGACACTGCGAGAGCACATTGATTTGGTAAGCTAACATGTTTTAAATTTAAAAAAAAACACACAAAAATAACACATTATACATTGGCGGGTGAACTAGAGCATACTGATTTGTTAATCGTCAGCTATTGGGTGTCCAGCAGTTGGCAATTCTAGTATGTAATCTTCAGGGAAAACCCACTAAATGTTTCCACTGAGAAATATTCTGAGACCAAAGCACCTTAGGTGTGTACTCTACCAACTGGACTAGATCCCGCACAGGTTTTTTTTGGTTTGTTTAACGACACTACTAGAGCACGTTGATTTATTTTTATTAACTATCGGCTATTGGATGTCAAACATTTGGTAATTTTGACTTAGACAGGAAGCCCGCTACATTTTTCCATTAGTAGAAAGAGATATTTTATATGCAACATCCCACAGACAGGAAAACACATACCACGGCCTTTGTTATACCAGTTGTGGTTCACTAGCTGGAGCGAGAAATAACCCAATGGGGCCACCGACGGGGATCGATTCTAAACCGAGGCGAGTGCTTTACCACTGGACAGATGGAGGAAGGAAGGAAATGGTTTATTTAACGACGTGCTCAACACATTTTATTTATGGTTATAGGGCTTCAGACATATGGTTAAGGATCACACAGATACTGAGGGAGGAAACCCACTGTCGCCACTTCATGGGCTTCTTTTATATGCACCATCCCATAGACAGGATAGCACATACCACGGCCTTTGATGTACCAGTCGTGGACAGATGAATGCCAACCACTGTTCTTGACTGACAACTGATAGACAGGATGTTTGAACGTAAACTGAATAAAAGCATGTAAATAAACTGAAAGGCTGTGGTATGTGCTATCCTGTCTATGGGATGGTGCATATAAAAGATCCTTTGCTGTTAATCGAAGAGAGTAGCCCATGAAGTGGCGACAGCGGTTTTCATCACTCAATATCTATGTGGTCCTTAACCATATGTCCGACGCCATATAACCGTAAATAAAATGTGTTGAGTGCGTCGTAAATAAAACATTCCTTCCTTTCCTTCCTGATTTGTTCTTGAGGCTACACTGAGACAGCCTATACATAACAACTATTTTGTTTAGATAATGTATGGCATTTGAAGAATATGAGAGAGAGAGAGAGAGAGAGAGAGAGAGAGAGAGAGAGAGAGAGAGAGAGAGAGAGAGAGAGAGAGAGAGAGAGAGAGAGAGAGAGAGAGAGAGAGAGATAGGGAAGGAGAGAGGGAAGGAGAGAGGGGGAGAGGAGGAGAGAGAGGGAAGGAGAGAGGGGGAGAGGAAGAGAGAGCGAACGTGAGAGAGAGGGAGAGAGAAGAGAGAAGAGGGAGAAAAGAGAGAGAAGAGAGAGAAGAGAGGGCGAAGGGGAGGGGAGAGGGAGAGAGAAAAGAGAGAGAGAGAGAGAGAGAGAGAGAGAGAGAGAGAGAGAGAGAGAGAGAGAGAGAGAGAGAGAGAGAGAGAGAGAGAATGAGAATTGGCTAAAGAGTTTCGTTTACATTACCCCCGGTAACATATGCATAAAACATGTACAAATAGAGGATTAAATACAGGTTTTAAAATTTACATTCCCTTCTCTGATTATATATAACATCGAAGACTGCAACTGTTTTAGCAGATATAACAATCGTAATTACATCAAACAGACGGACGGAAACCATATGGTCTCGTCCAACATTTCCCCGTCAGATCAAAAGTGACAGCCCAAATGCTAAATATGGGTACACGCTATTGTCAAAAGAAAGCAATATCGATCGCAATGCTGAAGCACGTCAGATATGTCTATTTTATATTCATAATCATACGCTTCCGCTCCTAAACCCACAAACAATAACAAACTAATAGGTCTTTTAATATCAGGATGGTTCTAACAATAGTATCGATCTATTGTTCGCCGCCGAATTTAGAATCTCCCATTATTATTTCAATCAGGTCATTGTCCTCATTTCAGTCAGATTTTTGTTTTGGTACGGCTCTTTATGCTATGTATTGTGATCAGTCTCGAAGTGCTATAATGATGCTATGTATTATGATCAGTCTCGAAGTGTTATAATGATGCTATGTATTGTGATCAGTCTCGAAGTGTTATAATGATGCTATGTATTGTGATCAGTCTCGAAGTGTTATAATGATGCTATGTATTGTGATCAGTCTCGAAGTGCTATAATGATGCTATGTATTGTGATCAGTCTCGAAGTGCTATAATGATGCTATGTATTGTGATCAGTCTCGAAGTGCTATAATGATGCTATGTATTGTGATCAGTCTCGAAGTGTTATAATGATGCTATGTATTGTGATCAGTCTCGAAGTGTTATAATGATGCTATGTATTGTGATCAGTCTCGAAGTGTTATAATGATGCTATGTGTTGTGATCAGTCTCGAAGTGCTATAATGATGCTATGTCTTGTGATCAGTCTCGAAGTGTTATAATGATGCTATGTGTTGTGATCAGTCTCGAAGTGCTATAATGATGCTATGTATTGTGATCAGTCTCGAAGTGTTATAATGATGCTATTCCATTCATCAAGTCTTTCATAACGACGGGATGTAGCTCAGTGGTAGAGCGCTCACTGTGAGGTGCGATGACGGGCTGTCGTATCGATCATCTGCTTCTAATGGACTTGTTTTCTCCCTGACCAGCTTTTACGATGTGATCCTAGCGCCAAGATTACCGTAACTGCATATAATAAGGTAGTTATGAACTCAAGGTGATCTTAGCACCAGGACAGCATGTAAAACGGGGGCCAGTGCTCCACCACTGATATATCAATAACCGCGTCCTGCCTACGATTGAAAAATGTACATAAAAGACCCCTTGCTGCTTATTAGGTAGCTGTAGCCTATGTTGCGACAGTGGGTATATCTCTCTCTCTCTCTCTCTCTCTCTCTCTCTCTCTCTCTCTCTCTCTCTCTCTCTCTCTCATTTCCACTGTCCCTGTCTCTCTTTGTCTGTCTGTATATCTGTCTGTCTGTCTCTCTTCCACTGTCCCTGTCCCTGTCTCTCTCTATCTCTGTCTGTCTCTGTCTGTATCTCTCTCTCTCTCTCTCTCTCTCTCTCTCTCTCTCTCTCTCTCTCTCTCTCTCTCTCTCTCTCTCTCTCTCTTCCTCTGTCTGAATGTTTCTCTGTGTATCTCTATCTTCCTCTCTCGCTCTGTTCCTCTTCATCCCTCTCACCTCCCCCACACCCCACACCCCCCATCTCGTCGAAATAATCATGTTAGTCACCACGTAGCCGTCATTTATTGATCGAAAGATTATCAATCTTATTTGACTGAAAACAAGACATTAATCAATAATAAAGCTTCGGATGTAAATACAATTTATTTTAGCTAAAAATTCGCGCACTTTATTTCTGCACCAAAATCACCCGTGAATAATTGTATGTATTAAAGGGACATTTCTGAGTTTGCTACACTTTTTAAGATGTTATCGACTAACAGAGACTTTTTAACGATTGTAATTACATATCAAATATAATAATTGTTCTGCATAAAATATTAGTGTCTCTATATTGAACGTGTTTCTGATCGTTCTACTATTTATACTAGGTTAAATTTCATTTTATTTCCTAAAATATAGTTTTTTCATACGTACGAAATTATTTGAAGACAAAATCCAGTTTGGGCTTCTTACAAATATTAAGACGACCAGAAACACATTCAATACACAGACACTGCTATTCTAGACAAATAATAATAATAATAATAATATGTAAGTTTAATCGTAGAAATATTTTATTAGTCGGAAACATCTTACAATGCAGCAAACTCAAGAATGTCCCTTTAAGACATGCATTGCGTGTTCCAACTGCAGAAGTCATCATCTTTACTTTGTCAAACCAATCTTTTCATCTTCACATTTTCATTTCAGAATCAAAGACGACGAATATTTGCCTAACGATCCTCAGCGGAGTGTAAACTTCAGCTATTAGATATCTGACCTATAGCAACGATTTCAGAATGCATGATTGGTGGTTAACAACGCTTAAGAACAAAACAAAATATCGGCCATTTGGCTGTATCATGTCGGATGACATGCAACGTTATTTAATAGGTGTCCTGTCGATTTGACGTAACATTTTTATTATATATATTGTATATATACATGTACTGGTAACATTTGATGTAACAAAACTATATTCTAGCATACCACATGACCTTGGAATCACCGCAGTGTCATACTGTTTAACCAAATATCCCGAACTTTTGCCAGAACGAATTTCGAAGTCTTTAATTGTAGAAAGCATAATATATATATTGGAAAACAATATATTTTACTTTGATGGGAAACACTACAAACAGATTAAAGGGACGGCAATGGGTACCAAAATGGCACCAAGCTATACCACATTGACTTTAGGTTACCTGGAACAAATATTAGAAACTAAAATTACAAATATATTTGGATCAGACTTTCAGCTATATTTCAAGAAGAACTGGAAACTTTTTCTTGATGATTGTTTCATACTGTGGCCTTTGTCCAAACACTGTTTGGAATTATTTCACGAGTTACTTAACACACTGAATAGTAACATAAACTTTACTATGGAAACAGACGCAAAGAAAATTCCTTTTCTAGACACTTTAGTAATCAAGTGTGGACGCATAATAGAAACTGATATATTTTACAAACCAACTGATAGCAAACAGTACCTTTCTTTCTCATCCTGTCACCCGAGTCATACGAGAAGAAGTATACCATATAACCTAGCACGGCGTATCTGTATGATTGTGTCAAATATACAAACACGTGATCAACGTCTCCGGGAACGCAACATGTATCTTAAAACGCGAGTGTATCCAAAACAGCTAATATCAGATAGTATCGAAAAGGCGGTAGTATTAGATAGAAAATATCTTTCAAAACCAAAACAAATCGTTTCAGCGAAAAGGCCGCTGACATTTGTATATATATACCCCGATATATATAAAAAGATCTTGTCAGAATTGCACATTTTAAAACAAAATTAAAAAATGTCATCCATACTAGACTCTATTTCAATTATAAATAGTAAGAGACAAAGTAAAAACTTGAAACAGATACTGACAAAAGCACGATTTGAATCTGCAACAGTAGAACATAAATGCAGTGTCAAAAAGTGTAACCGAAGTAACTGTGGTACATGCCAACATATTTTAGAAGGCACACATATAGAATTCAACCACAAAGGTTTATTTTGGGTACACAGGGATATGGATTGTTCGGTTAACAATGTTATTTATGTAATTACATGCCAAGATTACAAAGAACAATACATTGGTCATACCACTCAGCTGAGAGCCAGAGTACGTGTACACAAACAAAAAATAAAACAACCTGAAACAAGATGCATACCCTTGAGTTCACATTTAAATACACGTGCGGCACAAAAAGATATTAAATTCACCATTTTCCATAAACGCGACGACACCGGTAACGCATTTTATTACAGCAGAATGGATTTAAAGCGAAAACGTATCGTATTAGACGCGGTTAAAAAAAGACAAATTGTTCAGTACTCGAAGATAAATTCAACTAAAAGTCAACAAGATATAGCCAATCACTTTTCAGCGTTGTGACGGCATTCGTTTTGTGAAACATGCATGGGATATCGTCAGTGCCACCACCATCAAAAATTGTTGGATTCACACAGGGGTCGTTCCTCGGGACCCTCATTTCCGACTTGCACCAAGCACCAGCCAATGAAACGACGGCTTTCAATCGACGAACAGCTGAGAATGGATGTTGATGAGTTTGTCAACATTGACAACGAAGCAGAGACATTTGCTAATATCAGCGACGAGCAGATTCTTGAAAGTGTTAAATAGATTCACGACGAAACGACTGATGATCAGGAAGAAGACTCCGACGCTGAACCGGAGCCCATATATGTCATATTCTTGACAGTCAGCAATTAAAAAAAAAAAAAAAGTTTGGTAGTAAACCCACTATACCGCCAACTCGATATAACACCAAAATTATTTTGAAACATTGGTTGGCGTTAAATCGAGGTTATACTGTACATATATACTGTACACTTGTTTTCTTTTATATATATATATATATATATATATATATATATATATATATATATATATAGCTCCAACCCAGAGCGAGTTTTTAAGGGCTCAATGGGTAGGTGTAAGGCCACTACACCCTCGTCTTTCTCACTAACCACTAACGATTAACAACTAAGTCACTGTCCTGGACAGACAGCACAGATAGCTGAGGTGTGCGCCCCTGCCTGTCAATATAAAACAAATCGCAATGTTAGTATCACAGCCTCGTTGTGACACCTGTTCGATTTCACGCAGGAGTGAGAGTGAGAGAGAGAGAGAGAGAGAGAGAGAGAGAGAGAGAGAGAGAGAGAGAGAGAGAGAGAGAGAGAGAGAGAGAGAATTGAAAATGTTAAATGTCATTACGCAGTTCCTGTATATAACATAGAAAAACTAGGTCATATTCCTAATGAAAATATCCAATTTACAATTAACAATCAACTTTTTCTAGAAGTTCTATTAATGGAAATTAGGGGATTCTATGAAAAAAGTTGTATTAAAAAATCGCCTATTAATAACATTGAGGTAAATAAATTAACAGATATAGAAGCAGAAGAATTATAAGGTAGGAGTTTTAGCCATATATGTTACTATTGTCGCATATGGGATTTGATTTGGTAGTATACATCCATAAGAATAGAATGCTAATTTCGCAAAATAGTGGATATTTCAACCAATCTCTATCCAGTGCCTCGTCTATAGGAGGACATCCACTCCCGAGGGGATCATTTAGTGGAAATTCCATCCCTGTTTCACCGTCACAAAGAGGACTGCCACTCCCAGACTAGTTTACTCAATCAAAACTAGCAGCGGACAGAGCGTTGGCAATGGATAGGATGAGTGCTGGTCCTTTGTTGCTTTCTCAGTAGAAGCAGCCCATGTGGTGGAAGCTGGATTTTTCTCTTTCTCTTTACAACACACATTCGAAATAACTGTATATTAGACACCTGGCCGCGCTTATAACACGTTTAAGTGTCTAGGATCACATATCTAATGGCGTAACACGCATACAGTTTGTATGGCGTTCAGAATCTTCAGTCTACACTCTAGACTCCAATAGTTTTACATGCGCTGAAGTGTTGTTAAATAATTAAGTAGTCCTGTCCATTCCAATCCATATGTATGTACATATCTCCCACCAGCACCACCACTACCACCACCAATACTAAAAAAGTGTTTCGTCAATAGTATGTTTAAAATCGTTGTACTGGCTGTTGAAAATGAAGCCATCTTCATATATATATATATATATATATATATATATATATATATATATATATATAGAGAGAGAGAGAGAGAGAGAGAGATAGAGAGAGAGAGAGGATTCGTCACGAGTATTTTTTAATATGGGAAATATCAACCCATGCTTCGTTAATCTGTATTTGTCGAGGCTCTGCCGAGACAAATACAAATTAACAGGCCGAGGTTGATATTTCCCATATTAAAAAATACGAGTGACGAATTCTATTTATCATATCACTGTCAATTTTGTTTATTTTTCACTTAAATGATTAATAAACAAAACCCCAACGCTCGGACGTAACAATCTGTTATGACGTATGAATACATGTACATGTCAATCACTCAGCTGATAATCGGTTTGTCAATACACCTTGAAGGTTATCTATGCTTTCTGAAACTAGGTTAAAAGCGGAAACAAAGATTGTAGCTATTTATACAATTTAATACTAATTTAACAGTTTTATATATAAACAATGAAATTATAATAAAATAATTGACAATAGCCAAATGTTTCAAAATAACTTTTCGCGGCATTTTGCTGAGTACTACGTCATTGTCAGACATAGGCCTATCTACGTCACTGACCTATTTAAGGGCTTCATCAAGTTCAGTCTGAGTCTGAATCACTGTCGAAAATGATTCTTCGTCGTTTTAGGGGGACAACAGGACTTTTAGGCTGAGCCACATTTATTACGATGTTGCTTTGGAAAGAGGTAAGACTGTTCGGTTCGTAATGTCCCCCGGTTTCTTTTCGTACACTGATGTAAAACTTGCACAGAATTACATCGAGTTCTTTGGGGGGCATTTCATGTATTGGTCTGGACTCATTGATTGATTGTAGATAGTTTTCAAAAATGCGCATGTCGTATAGAGTTTTTTTGGCAGTATTCTTATTTTCATTTTCTGTAATGACATTACCAATCATCGTATCATCTACTTCTACAAATCTACGAGTTTTGTTTTTGGGCCTGCCGGATTGTGGCGTCTGCTTCGATGTCCGTGGATCTACCCTATCCCCTGTTTGCACTAACTGTAAACGTTCTGGTGACAATTCAGCTTCATAACTGGACCCGTCAATCATAACTATATAATTACCGGAAGGTAGAGTTGCTTTGATTGTAGCACTTCCTTTTTTATCGATAGTAACGCTATCTCCGACTTCAAAAGACGCCATGTTTGTTTGTCAACAATTTTGACAGGTGTAAATAGTTCTACGTTTTCGGTATATAATTTGCATAATAATGTAATTTGCATACTTATGTTCTAAATATTTGCATACTTATGTCTCAAAATATGTGATTTATGTAATGGGCGTGCCTAATGCTATTCCTTAGTAGTGATATGATAAATACATATATATATATATATATCATATAATATCTTACATTTTCAGTGCAATCAAAGTATGTGATATTTTTCAGATCACATACTTTAAGAATTTGATAACTTTGCAAATTAGATGACATTTAAGCAAACGTACTTGGATGACACTCCATGATTGACGTATGCATTCATAGTCATCAAATAAAAACATTTCAATGGCAATTTGACACTGAAAGCTGTCCAGCGTTCAGAAAACAAAAAACTTTAGGCATAACTTTATTTTGATGTAAGGACATCCAAAATGACGACATTCGAGTTTGACGTCATTTCCATTCAAAAATACACCGCGCCACATATGCTTACGTCATTTGAATATCTAATAATGGCGGACTGGAATTAAAGATGCGTGTACAGTTTACAAAAACACGTTGTATTAAGCTTGAGCTTATATGATACAGAGATTATTACCCTCGTGTATTTCGGTATCGTCAATATTGACGATACCGAAAAACACTTTTGTAATAACCTCTCTCTCTCTCTCTCTCTCTCTCTCTCTCTCTCTCTCTCTCTCTCTCTCTCTCTCTCTCTCTCTCTCTCTATATATATATATATATATATATATATATATATATATATATTGTGTGGTAAAGGTGACTAATGATTAGGAAAGGAAAGGGATGTTTATTTTACAACATCTGAGCACATTTTAAACCAACGAGTATTTCAGGGGCAATATCGAAACATCTTATGCTAGTATCAGACTATCAAATGTTACGACGTAATCGGCCAAACTGCATTAAGCCGTTGTAATTTCCCCCACTACCAACTTATGACGGGTGTGCTCAGACTAGCAACTGGACAGTTGTAGAAGTTGTATACGACGAGAATCGAGTTGCAAGAGCGCTCATACTAGCAACTGGACAGTTGTAGAAGTTGTATACGACGAGAATCGAGTTGTAAGAGTGCTCAGACTAGCAACTGGACAGTTGTAGAAGTTGTATACGACGAGAATCGAGTTGTAAGAGTGCTCAGACTTGCAACTGGACAGTTGTAGAAGTTGTATACGACGAGAATCGAGTTGTTAGAGTGCTCAGACTAGCAACTGGACAGTTGTAGAAGTCGTATACGACGAGAATCGAGTTGTAGGAGTGCTCAGACTAGCAACTGGACAGTTGTAGAAGTGAGGTTGCTTTAAAACGCACCAAACTCTCTTTCGCTTGTTAAATACATTTTAAAACAACTCGCTGTGATATAAACGGCCACTCATTATTCTCTATTTAATGTTAAAGGTGAACATAAAATTGAAATGACAAATGTTAAATTAAGTATGTACAATATACTATTTTCTCTGACTGTCTGAGCCTTAATTATGAACTTACTTACTTACCTAGTTTTTAAACACTAAGACATATTTTTCACCATTAGAACCGTTTTTGATAACTGTTTTTTCATATTTTTAAAAACGCACGTGCGTCTGAGAAGTAACGGTTATGGAGTCGCGTTTTAGGGTTTAATGGTTTTTCAACGTCACAGACTCTTGTTTCGCTCTGTTGTATCCAAATTTGTTACAGTTTTGTAAATTAATCAAACTTAGTGTCCATTTTTACGGGTTGAAACTATAGAGTCCAGGCGAAAAAAAAAAATGCCTTAGTGTTTAAAAACTAGGGTCTGTCCCTTTAAGTTAGTACAATCGTGTATATTTAAGCGTTTAGCAGTAGCATTAGTAAACATACTTTAAGTTGATCATGGACGGCAATCTTTTGTATATGGTTATTTTGAATACAGCAAGATATTCGAGTCCACAAAAGGCGATGAATCCTGTGACCATTTAGGTGGGTGATTACTAATTAACACGGGTTTTATTATCTATTGCATAATACACGAGGCCTTTTTAACATTCCGAGATCGTTCTGATTGCTTCTCCTCTTTTCATCTGCACTGCCAATGACCTTTGTATTACCCGATTCCGCATTTCTCAGTGAAACAAAAATTGCTTAGTTTAACGAAACCGCTAGAGTACATTGATTAATTGATCATCGGCTATTGGATGTCAAACATGTGGTAATTCTGACACGTAGACATTAGAGGAAACCCGCTACATTTCCCAAATGCAGCAAGGGATCTTTTATATGCACAAATCCCACAGACAGGATAGCACATACCACGGCCTTTGATACACCAGTTTTGGAACACTGGCTGGAACGAGAAATAGCCCAATGGGTCCACCGACGAGGATCAATCCCAAACCGACCGCGCATCAAGCGAGCGCTTTACCACTGGGCTACGTCCCGCCCACTTCTCTATGCTATTTTTGCGCTCAGGTTGAGATACATAAAGCGTTCAAAGATGAATTCCATAAATACAACTGTACCGGAGGCCGCCATCTGTGTTACTTACAATGTACAGTAATGGCTATATACACGGCTATCACGGGTTATATCTAGCATCTAAAATAAATTTTCATGATATTTTTAGAATGGCTGGTTCCTTTTATTTTTAAAATGATCAGTTCCATTTATTGTTATGAGACGAATAGCTCTGATTTAAACCAATAAATGTCAAACTATACAAAAAGCTGCTTCATTTACTCGCACAGACAAAACAAGATAGATAAGACACCTTTTTAAAAAATCTTTTCTGAAAAGCAGGAAATCATTTCATCGAACTCCCGAGTCCACGGGAAATGAGGTAGGCGTTCACGCACGCTCGATTCAGAACGTGATTCGAAAACTGGTTGGAAGATAGGCTTACGCTACACGTTAAACCGAATGACCAGTGCGGGAACCAGTCAAAATAGTTTGTACACGTTTCTGCGAGAAAAGGCTGGCTGAACGTATGCCTTGTTAATCATATTGACGCACTTACCTTTGTTTAACACCTAATGACTGATAACTCTATTTTTGTGCTGGGGTATCGTTAAACATTCATTCATTTGTATATTAGTTAATATTATCATAGGTGTCGGAAGCAGGGGGTGGGGGTGGGGGTGGGGTGGCACTCTGAAGCTGGATAGGCCAGCCCCTCCCCCTCCAGTTGAAAGGCGATTTTAATATCTATTTAAATGAATTTATTTTTAAACTCCGATAGTTCGCAAGAATGTAATTCATAATTCTCCATGTTTGTTAAAGGAGGGGACAATTAAGGCATTTGGCCTGGAATGCATATTCAACGATATATAATGCACATTATTGCTTAATATCAACAAGTATAATCGTATTGTTAATTAATAAAACGGTTAAATGTGACGGCTATTATATATAACAGGCGCAGCCATTTCGTACCATCCCAGTGAATACGCCCTCTGGCGAGCTGGTGGTTACGTAATACCTAACGTGTCACGTCCGGAATTAGTCTTCGAACTGAAGAAACAAAACATACCTGATTTTTGCGGATGCGTCGCAATGTTCTGTAATAATAGCGATCCCAGTAAGCCAGCAACAATTATATATTATTTTTCAATACACAATAAACCACCATTGTCAAAGTTTTGAAATAACTGTATTATGTTTTGTACATAAATTAACCCATGTACTGAAATAATAATCGGAGTGTTTTCTTTGTTAATTGGTATTTTCTTTCCGTGGCCTGTACCTGTGGTTCCTGATTGGCAGGTGTATATTTAGACGATCCCCAGACACGGTGTCTAGACCAGGGCTCGAACTTAAGAATTTGTCTCCCTCGGCAATGTTTAAAAGAATTGCAATGGGTGAAACAGTCCTCCGACGGCAATTTTGAGCCTGCCTATGGCAGTATTTTTAAAAGTGACATTTGCAGCAAATAAACCTGACTGAAAGGCTATCTTATTATATGTAGACATCTTTTAAATGCGCAAATGTTAAATATTGGCAGATAATGTACACTAGGTGTATACATTTCGCCATTGTTGAGGAGCTTTACCGACGGCACAAAAGTGTCATCGGTGATGCTCTCTACCTACGGCAATTTATATCTCAATTTATATGCTGCCGTTAGGTTCGAGCTCTGTTGACACACTAAAAAGACATGCCTTTTTTTATTAAGATCACAGGGTATTGTGTGATAACCGCACGGAATATCCCCCAAATCGTCATGGACTTATCAGCCTTCCTGCTTTATTACTGTAAGTGATTTTGAAAACCCTTGATTAAGTAGACTTTCCCATCTAAAATCACAAAACTGACCAATTACGTCGTCCCAAAGAAAAGAAAAGTATCACTTGGGTATGGACATTTTTGCTCGAACGTACCCTACCAATAGGCCCAATAATATGCATTTTTTCTTTGGATTTAAAATAAAAATAAAAATACTATAACTTAATTTCGTTCTATTAATGCAAATTAAAATATATTTAGTTAAATAGTTTATTATACTATCAAGTCAGTTATGTTGTTTTACAAGTCAGGTTGATGAAAGCGAAGCGCCTTGTCGTAAATTAGAGCGTTTGTTTACACTGTGCATAGAGTAGATGGACGGAGCTGACGTCACTTCGCCCCAAGCTATACCACCGGACGTCACACAAAACGAAACAAAATGGCTGCCCCCAGTTAGCAGGAATAATCATGTTTTTTATTAACTCTAAAATTACGCGTTTTTCATTTGTTAAAGTGTCAGTATGTGTTCGTGGTCCGGGTATGTATCTTTCCAACACATAAGGCTCTTGTTGGAGTTGACCCTACCTTTAAAGTGTCAGTATGTGTTGGTGGTCCGCGTATGTATCTTTACAACACATAAGGCTCTTGTTGGAGTTGACCCTACCTTTAAAGTGTCAGTATGTGTTGGTGGTCCGGGTATGTATCTTTCCAACACATAATGCTCTTGTTGGAGTTGACACTACCTTTAAAGTGTCAGTATGTGTTGGTGGTCCGCGTATTTATCTTTCCAACACATAAGGCTCTTGTTTGAGTTGACGCTACCTTTAAAGTGTCAGTATGTGTTGGTGGTCCGCTTATATATCTTTCCAACACATAAGGCTCTTGTTGGAGTTGACCCTACCTTTAAAGTGTCAGTATGTGTTGGTTGTCCGGGTATGCATCTTTCCAACACATAAGGCTCTTGTTGGAGTTGACCCTACCTTTAAAGTGTCAGTATGTGTTGGTTGTCCGGGTATGCATCTTTCCAACACATAAGGCTCTTGTTGGAGTTGACCCTACCTTTAAAGTGTCAGTATGTGTTGGCGGTCCGGGTATGTTTCTTTCCAACACATAAGGCTCTTGTTGGAGTTGACACTACCTTTAAAGTGTCAGTATGTGTTGGCGGTCCGGGTATGTTTCTTTCCAACACATAAGGCTCTTGTTGGAGTTGACCCTACCTTTAAAGTGTCAGTATGTGTTCGTGGTCCGGGTATGTTTCTTTCCAACACATAAGGCTCTTGTTGGAGTTGACCCTACCTTTAAAGTGTCAGTATGTGTTGGTGGTCCGGGTATGTATGTTTCCAACACATAAGGCTCTTGTTGGTGTTGACCCTACCTTTAAAGTGTCAGTATGTGTTGGTGGTCCGGGTATGTATCTTTCCAACACATAAGGCTCTTGTTGGAGTTGACCCTACCTTTAAAGTTTAAAGTTTGTTGTGCTTAACGACCCCACCAGTCCATGTCTGTAGAAATTGTTATAATATGACTGGAGTTAATTATAAACATTGTGAATTGTTCTATAACAAGCATGTGTGGATATTAACCGGCCCCTCCAATTTGTGCCCCCCCCCCCCCCCCCAGTTGCTGCCATCGTCCTGGTTATGCTCCACACGAGTGACAAACTTCAACCATTTACAAACTTTAGACAAGTTTAATCTGAGATCATTTTACTTGGTGAAGACGACCTTTTCCCCCGCAAGTGTATTTCGCAATTGCAACATTTATGCTATTCTAAGCAATTGTGTGATCTCCGAACTAAAGGTCATCCATTAGAATCTATAGTACCTCTCATGATTATTCATTATACGTAGGTTATGATTATTCATTATGCGTAGGTGAGGCGTGCGGTCAGGCGAGCGTAATTTGAACATCCCTCAAGCAAACGGAAAGTGAATGCCGATTTTCGGTTCGTTAAGAATTTGGACAAAATTTCAGCTCTTTAACGACTGATTGAAATAATAATATGCAATCATGTTAATTTAAATTTGCTTCAAATCTTAGATATCGTTTGAGATGTTCGTTAGAGTCAAAACATATATACTGATGGAAACAAAATAAGGGAGGACATAACATGATACTAAATTTAATATTGACTGCATCCAAAATTAATCAGTGCTCCAGTGGTGTCCTTAAACAAAACATTTGTTTCTTCTGATAACATATGGATATTACCTATTTGTGATAAAACATTTGTTTCTTCTGATAACATATGGATATTACCTATTTGTGATAAAACATTTGTTTCTTCTGATAACATATGGATATTACCTATTTGTGATAAAACATTTGTTTCTTCTGATAACATATGGATATTACCTATTTGTGATAAAACATTTGTTTCTTCTGATAACATGTGGATATTACCTATTTGTGATAAAACATTTTTTTCTTCTGATAACATGTGGATATTACCTATTTGTGATAAAACATTTTTTTCTTCTGATAACATATGGATATTACCTATTTGTGATAAAAAGAGTCATGTATGCAGGTTTAATGCCTTATAAACAGTGAAAGCAAGGAAGGAAATGTTTTATTTAACGACACATTCAACACATTTTATTGACGGTTATATGTATATGGCGTCAGACATATGGTTAAGGACCACACAGATATAAAGAGAGAAAGCTCGCTGTCGCCACTTCATGGGCTACTCTTTTTGATCAGCAGAAAGGGATCTTACATATGCACCATCCCACAGACAGGATATTACATACCACTACCTTTGTTACACCAGATGTGGAGCACAGGCTGGAACGAGAAATAGCCCAATGGGCCCACCGACGGGGATCGATCCTTAACCGACCGCGCATCAAGCGAGCAGTTTACCACTGGGCTACGTCCCGCCCCTAGTGTTGGAAGGTCAACCGAGTCCCTGGCAGTGAATCGCACAATACTGTTATTCAGTCTCACACCACATTTTGTATTTTATACACGTTTAACTACTGTAATAGTGAATTAATTTTTTTTCACATAATTATTTCCTTCAGTATATATATTTGTCTGTAGAAATCTGTGATTGGCTATATATATATATATATATATATATATATATAACCCGTGCATCACAACTACAAAGGCCGCGGTATGTGCTTTCCTGTTTGTGGGAATGTGCATATAAAAGATCCCTTGCTGCATTAGGGAAATGTAGCGGGTTTTCTCTTATGACTAAGAGTCAGAATTAACAAATGTTTGACATCCAATAGCCTATGATTAATTACTCAAACTTTTTGTTTTGATAACATGTGGATATTACCTATTTGTGATAAAAAAGAGTCTAGTATGCAGGTTTATTATATACATAGCAATGAAACCATAAAAGTCATATCCGATGAAAAGTCATATTGTCACTGTATTTTAGTTACAGTGAAAATATAGAAATCGTCTTTACTTTTTTGTAAAAAGTGCATGATTAAATTACCTCCCTTTGTTTCGTTTCTTCGCATTTAAGTTTGATGATTACCAATGCATCTGCTCGTATTTGGAAAAAAAAATGTAATTTAAAAAAGCGTACCTATAAAAATCAGATATGAAGTGCAATTACGATAATAAACTATCTAAAACGAATTGAATACAAAGCTAAATGATAACACAATATTCTGTCATTGAGGGCAAGTTAAACTTTAACGACGTTCGATTCGTTCTGTTTTTGTGGTGGTTTGTTTTTTAGGATCGCTTTGCTAGGTATGTTTGGACAAAAATCCGAAAATGAATTTCGCCGCCATGATATAACATCGGAAAGATCGCCATAATAATTATGGTAACAATTTCCCCAAATCCGTATTTCGTGTTAAATAGTTATAATTAACAACGAGACACAGTGGTATTATTCCCTAAATAATTATATTAAAATTATAAGACTGATTGAACTAGAAAATATTTCTAGCACTCGTCCTTTTGTAGATGGTTTTTCTGACACTCGTCTCAAGAAAATAAATCCTTGCAGCTTGCTAAAACTCCCTCTAAGGAAGTTTACGAAAAGACGAGTACCAGAAACTATTAATCTTACAACGAATTGTTTCAAAACGTATCTACAGAGCGAAAGTGAGTTGCATACTTTTATAAACAATGAGTTGTAAGATAAATGTTATCTAACGGACACGAATATAGTATTGTATTTCTTACAAATCCTAATTTTTTTATAAACAAAATCAACAGTTTGTAAATCAATTTAAACAACTTTCCCAACTAAAACCTATTTACGCCCTAGCGCTTGCAGTTAACTTATACGTCGAATACAATTCAATTTCAAGTTAACCTGTACGCCACAAAGTGATTGATTTCGATCGTGTTTCTTTTCGTTTTTCATTGGATGGTATGGCATCACCTTAAGTGCGTACCTACCTTATGTACTAACAGGTGATCTTAGGGCTACGATCGCTCATGGTCATCACCTAGGAGCAGCCAGTCGTATGTCTTTAAATTGTTATCGCACATGTATGTGTTAACAGTACGTGCTATAAAACATAGAAGGTTTTTAACCGCCGTGTCGGTAACCATGTACTTTTTTAAGTATCGTTTAGTCTTAGGTCGATGACATTTCCCGCTTGTTTGTGTTTCATGAACAAAGTGATACATGTACGTTAGACGTTCTTTGTTCAGTAAATTGTTCCCGACTGGCTTCAATGAGAAAGCAGCAATCCTTTGATCTTCTGACTACTGAACACGACAAAAGTTCAAGCCCCTAGGACTTATCGTGAAAGTGAGGTGGGTGGTTAATTTGCACTGAGGGTGGGGTAGAAACTGGCTCTGACAACAATATGAGCGCCGGAGGCGCAAAATTATCCAATGGGATTCTGAAAGGGGGCCTTACCAACACACTTTGTAAACATTGACTTATTTTAAAGGGAGTCTCGTGGGTTTTTTTCGACTAATTACCAATGTCGTTATAATAAATTGTGTTTTATGAACAAACTTCCAACAAGTAACGAAAACAGATTCAATGAACCTGAGTCTGTCAGGCCGTTTTCAACGTACTTGTTGCTTATTCTGCATTTAGTTTCACTCCATAATTGAGAACATTTCCGTCTCAGTTTTGTTTTGCTATAAGACCGCATCTGGCTATAGTACCGGTCCGAACAGGTGGTTCATTAACCGATTCACTCTGGCTGTCTTTTGCGCTATACACCCATGTCCCAAAAAGTCAATGCACAATATTACACAATAACATGGGCAAAGAACAGCCAGAAGGCTTACCATTAAACATACATATTGTTTTAATTCTTCCCCAATTCCTAGAAATGAATATGTGAACCATAACATGTGTCACAATTAGGAACTATAGTGGAGCCATGAACTCTCACCCGGAAGTGAACTGTGTAGTGAGATCTACGATGCAAGTACCTCAGGCGAACGCTTTACCGACTAGCTAATTAAATTAGTCAAATTTGATAGGCCAGTTTATAAAAAAGCAAATCTTTTTCCTTCAAAAAATTGGAATTTAGCCCTCCTTCTTCCCCACCCCACCCCGCTCCCCGCCACAGCTTCTTTGGAATATTTCTCTACATTTTATACTAAAATACGGAGCACTAGTTTGTGTAATATACGAGTAGTATTAGAACATGGGGAGAACGTGTATATTGTATAACTATAACCCATAGACAGCGATAATACACAGGTTTATTAAAATCAGAGGACGGGTGAGCGGCAACGTTGTCTGTAGTAACTACATTTAGCGGTGCAGTTGTTGCCGTTATCTGTTGTAAAAATTACACGGGACGTAGCCCTGTGGTAAAGCACTCGGCTGATGCGCAGTCGGCTTAGGATCGATCCCCGTCGGTGGGCCATTGGCCTATTTCTCGTTCCAGCCAGTGCACCACGACTGATATATCAAATGTCGCTGTATGTGCTATCATGTCTGTGGAATGGTGCATATAAAAGATCCCTTTCTACTAATGGAAACAAATGTAGCGGGTGTCCTCTCTAAGACTATATGTCATAATTATCAAATGTTTGACATCCAATAGCAGATAATTGATAAATCAATGCGCTCTAGTTGTATCGTTAATCACAACACTTTTTTATTTGATTAAAGTCACAGTTGTGTTTGTATTACGCTTTAGTAAACTATATTATTGGATGGGGGACGTGCGATTATTATTCTCTCTCTACAGGAAGGAAGGAAATGTTTTATTTAACGACGCACTCAGCACATTTTATTTACGGTGATATGACGTTGGACATATGGTTAAGGACCACACTGATATTGAGAGAGGAAACCCGCTGTCGCCACGTCATGGACTACTCTTTTCGATTAGCAGCAAAGGATCTTTTTTATGTACCATCCCACAGACAGGGTGGCACATACCACGGCCTTTGATATGCCAGTCGTGGTGCACTGGCTGGAACGAGAAATGGCCCAATGGGCATCGAGCGGCCGCTTTACCACTGGGCTACGTCCCGCCCCCCTCTCTACAGGTGTTTGGTGACGACGTGATTTACTTACCACATTTAGTGTGGGCGACATTTAGCTCAGTCGGATGAGTGGTCATTTGATATACTTGTGTCGCAGGATCGAACCACCCCAGTGGATCCATTCAACTGATTGGGCTTTTTCTCGTTCAAAGCAGTGTATCACAACTGGTCAAATGCCGTGGTATGTGCTTTCCTGTCAGTGGGAAATTGTATATAAAAGATTCCTTACTGCACTAGGGAAAATGTAGCGGGTTTCCTCTGATGACTACGTGTCAGAATTACTAAATGTTTGACATTCAATAGCCGATGATTACTTAATCAATGTGCTCTAGTGGTGTCGTTGAATAAAACAAACTTTACTCCATTGGTAGAGTTTATAATTTTAAATCGCAAGCGTGAGGAAAACCAGCTGTGTTTTTTTTTCCTTTTGATTTATGGCAAAGGTTAATTTAAATAGTTAGAATTGGGGGGGGGGGGGGGGGGGGGGGGAGGGGGAACCTAACTATATTTTTATGATTTTCAGCTAAGTAGCAAAATTATAAATATCTAACGTGGGGAATACAGACTGTAACAGATTCAATAAAAACACCTTTCGAACGAATTAAATACATATATACGCACGGATAAAAATGCATATGCATGTATATTATAATAATATTTTTAACGGTAATGAGAGAAAACGGCAAATCGTTTTCAAGACATAATTTATTCTCAAATATAATGAAATTATTTGCGACATGGTTACAGGAACGTTTTTCACGAGTATATTTTTGGGTCCATTTAAGAATTGAACGTGAAATTTTTTGAGTTTCATGCTAGTATGAAACGCAAAACCGCTTTACACACTGTATGAATGGCGTAGCGCGTTAGCGCGAAGCCATTCATACTAAAGTGTGTAAAGCCAACTCAAAAAATTTCACGTTCAATTCTTATAATTCCAAACACATAACCAAGCCATTAATGTAAAGCTCTTTAAAATAAAAAGTGAACTCTATTTTCCAACTATTTACTATTTTATTAACACGAAATTCATACTCAACATTAGCGGAATCCCTATGGTGGTTCGGCTTTTCCCGTCAATAGCCGAATGAGAGAATGACAATGTTACAATCATTAATACAATTCATATTAATTTTTTGCATTAAATGTCAATACCAACTAAAAACATTTTGAATTCACTAGAAACATATAACGCAAGTAATTTTAATAACTTTTAACCTGTAATAAAAATGTCTGAAGCGACCTATTTTGTATGCTATAATTTATATGTGAAGCGGTTGGTGTATGAATATTTAACTACGAACTGTGGATGGGCGCCATTTTTTTATTACTGTCCAGATTTACCAATTACGACGTTGAAACTAGTTATAAAATTTTGAGTGCGTGATAATTCCATGTGTTTATAGATTTGACATGGAGAAAGTGGTTTCAATGTTTCCGGAAATGGATGAAACAGGTGTGTCGCGAGTTTCTGTGTTTACTGGCCTTGTAATTGTGGAAGTGGCAACAGGATGGTTTTGGCATGTGTGACTTCAAGTGGTGCGACACAAGTATTCGTGAGATTTGACAGTGCCATGCTCATGTTTCGTTTTTGGAAAGTGAAACATTCTCTGTTGTAGCTTCGAATCGAAGCTTCGTTCCTGTGTCCCGACATGTACATGATATGCCTAGTTTCAAAACCCGACTCGTTTAAAGATTGCATCGCAGTGGCGCGAAAATTTAGAAACTATGTGTTGTGTACGTCATACTACAATGCCGTTGAATGCGCGTTACTGCTAATGGTTGGCATGAACTGACAGAATTTTGTTTTTGAAATCGCTTTTGTAAAATACCAAATTCCATTGGAATTATATACTTTTTTTGGATCGGCAAAATAGATTTTTAGCTGTGGGATTTTGAATTCACTATAAACATATAACGTAAGTAATTTCAATAACTTTTAACCTTTAATAAAAATGTCTGAAGCGACCTATTTTGTATGGTATAATTTATATGTGAAGATGTTTAGAAGTTTGACAGCAGACGATTACTGTTTGATGTCTAAAAATAGAATCTCAAGGAAATTCCTCGGGGATTCCTTTGTTGACATAATTCATAAAGTAGTTCCGGCTATATAGCCAAAAATAGTGCTAAACTGAGATTCATGGTGCTATGAATGCCAGTTTTTATCGTCACGTGATACGAATTTGACCAATCCAAGGGTTTATAATAAAGGGATTTTTAGAGATTGGAATTATATGTTCATGCCTGGTGCTTATAGAAACGTTTAGTCTAGACTCGAGATTCGAATAGAGTCTGAGACACTAATGTCAAGGCAACGTCATACAAATTGTATGTGTGTGACGTCATTAGAGGCGGACTCTTAGACTCTAGAATGTTTCTAAGCACGGGCCCATATGTTCAAAGAACATTATAAAATATTAAAGGAGCTTCCATCTCGTATCATATTTATGTCCCAAGTGTTAAATAATTTCACGAGGGACATAAACACGATACGAAACGGTAGCGAGTTTAATATCCTATTTATTACCCATAATCGATCTTAATTTATATCACTCAACTCATTTGGTTAACGTTCCTGTAAAGTTGTAGTGCGCCAATCGATGACGTCTACCAATATATTTTTAACCATATGGGTACAACACTGCCTTTAAAGTTAAAGTTTGTTTTGTATAACGACACTACTAGAGCAATTTGTTTAATTAACCATCGTCTATTGGATGACAAACATAATATGATAATCTTGACATGTTATATTATTAGACGAAATCGTTCATCAGCAGCAAGAGGTCTTTTATATGCGCTTTCCCATAGGCAGGACAACACATACCACAACAAATGATATACCAGTCGGGAGCACAGGGTGGGTTGGGAAACAACTCACAGATGGGATTCGATCGTACAACCAAAACATTTCAAGCGAACTTTTGCTAAATTCCGATCGCCACCCTTCACAGGCAGCACAGAACATACCACAACCTTTGATGTACCAGTCATGGAGCATTGTTTGAGACGGGAAATAACCCAATCAGAGAATGGGTACCGCAGAGGGGCTTCTATACTACGTCCAAAACACCTCCTGCGAGCTGTGTGCTTGATTCGGGGCAGGACCTAGCCCAGTGGTAAAGCGCTCGCTCGATGCGTGGTCGGTATGGGATTGATCCCCGTTGGTGGGCCCATTGGGATAATTATCGTTCCATCCACTGCACCAAGACTGGTATATTAAAGGCCGTGGTATGTGCTATCCTGTATGTGAGATGGTGCATATAAAAGATCCCTTGCTACTAATGGAAAAAATGTAGCGGGGTTTTTCTCTTTTAAGATTAATTGTCCAAAGTACCAAATGTTTGACATCCAATAGCCGATGATTAATAAATCAATGTGCTCTAGTGGTTTCGTTAAAAAACAAAAAACAAAACAACATATGCTAGATTCCGACCCTAAACCTCAATACCGTCCCCCACACACCCCCACACACCCCTACAGCCGCCGTCATCCGTATAAGTGACGCACCTCTTCCGGGTGTTATGCGAACGAATGCTCGACGAGCTTTGTAGGACACCTTGGAGTCAATAGTCGACTTTATCAACATCCAACTCAATCACCAACAAGAGAGATACGTTTCCACCAACTTCGTCTGGAGTGCGACTGGCGGGCTATCATTGCTTCCACATCATTCCCCTCCTATCATTCCCCTCCTATCATTCCCTCCCTTGCTTCCCTTCATACATCATTGTAAATGTCCGGCTAGCTGTATGGATAACTTGGGGGTAGACGGGATAGGGGGGGGGGGGGGGGGAGGACGCCGTGTTAGGGTGCTTTTTGGGTGCGGTAGGGCGTAAGCGGTTTCGGCCGATAGTTTCGTCTGGTAGGAGCGCCCCCCCCCCCCCCCCACACACACACATACACTCCACCCCGGCGCGCCTACCCCATGGAAATCTGGCCCGGCTACCATTGGGCTTAGACTGGTGTTTGGTCGCATTCTGGATTGGGCGTGATGCTCCCCTTTGTGAACCCTTTGTCCTCCAGGGCTAATTATGATAATTATAATATTTATATTAATAATTATATTATATTTAAAATAATTTAGACAAGCCCGATCGAAATTAGCACCAAATAAAATAATATATAACGTTATATATCCTGGACTAAATCTCTTTTTTTTTTATGGTGCGCTTAAAACTTATATATATATTTAGCTATATATACTAATTTTAAATTATCCCTCCGTCTATTAGGCTATTTAGAACCGTCTAAATTTTGAAATTGTCCCCATCATACTACTACTCCCCCCCCCCCCCCCGCCATGGAATCGTAGGCTGGCGAAGTCAGAATCCGAGTCCATGGTGGGCGTGTCAGAACCGTAAGGATGTGGGCACGTTAATACAGTTCCCTTCCTTCCTACAGCCGCCTTTCCTGTGTTTATTCTGTGTATTGTGAGCGGCATGTGGAGAGTATATTCAGACTTATTTCATTGACGTACTAAACCTTTCATCAATTCCAGCAAACATTATAATCCCACATATGTATTTCAAGTGACTGGTGATCTGTAGATCATTTGGACGTACATAATTCTCTCTGAATCGATATTGGCAAAACAATGGCCCTGAGGAAAAAACTCACATCTATTGGTTGTGCAAACATGAGAAAAAAATCAATCGTTTAAGCCAGTAATTACGGTAAAACATTTTCCGTGTTCCCAGTCAAGCCCGGAGAGAAGTGAAAATGAAAACTGGCTTTTGGATTTGCATGAAAAGCTTTCACGTGAAGTTTGTAGAGGG
>NC_054700.1:51315371-51347871 GCF_016097555.1 Gigantopelta aegis
CCTTTATACTGTGTGTGCACGCACATACATGACACGATGCTTTTTTTCCCCCCTGATTTCCCAGATGTTCAGGATACTCAAGGACGATTGAAAAGAAGGAAAGAAAAGTTTTTGCAAAATCAACCATCAAGGACCCTTTAATACCCTAATATCGACTTTTGATAAAAATCGCATTTCTCTTCAAAACATGATTAAGCTATCCTTGGGTTAGTATAACATTCCAGTATTGAATATTTTTGTACAAACACAAAACTGGTAGGATTTGAAAAAAAAGTAAAGTTTGTTTTATTTAACGACGCCACTAGAGCACATTGATTTGTTTTATCTTATCATCGGCTATTGGTCATTCTGACACTGGTTTTTTTTTAGAGGAAACCCGCTATCGCCACATAGGCTACTCTTTTACGCCAGGCAGCAAGGGATCTTTTATTTGCGCTTCCCACAGGCAGGATAGCACAAACCATGGCCTTTGTTGAACCAGTTATGGATCACTGGTCGGTGCAAGTGGTTTACACCTACCCATTGAGCCTTGCGGAGCACTCACTCAGGGTTCGGAGTCGGTATCTGGATTAAAAATCCAATGCCTCGACTGGGATCCGAACCCAGTACCTACCAGCCTGTAGACCAATGGCCTAACCACGACGCCACCGAGGCCGGTGGTAGGATTTGAATATGGAAGTGTAACTCAAGCCCGATCACCCTCACCTTGTACCTCGAGTTGTGGTCGACTTTCAGAAAACTCAATGAGTTTATTCCAAGCTTAGTGGTACATCAAAGGCGGTGCTACGTATGTGAGGAAGTCCATATAAAAGACCTCTTGCGCCTAATAGAAAACACTTAAAGCTGTTAGGTACTGAGTTCGCATCCCGATACAGGCTCCCACCCAGATCGAGTTTAACGACTCAGTGGGTAGGAAGAAGGAAGGAAATGTTTTATTTAACAACGTACTCAGCACATTTTATTTAAACTCTCTCACTGATTACAAACAAATTAACCACTAACCTACTGTCATAGGCAAACAACTCAGATAGCGGAGTGCTGGATTGTGTGTGTGTCCAGGACAGTGTGCTTGAACCTTAATTGGATATAAGCATAAAATTACGTTAAACAAGGAAGGAATAGCCTTTGATATATATATATATATATATGTATGTATATATATTACAAAATTATTTTGTGTTATCATTAATTGCATTACTAACAGTGTGAAACGACACGAATACGCTTGCTACCAATTTACGCAACGTCAAAATCTATTTTGTTGCTTAGAATATCAGTGTGTATATTTAATGTGTTTCTGGTCGCCTTAATATTTGTAAGAAACCCAAACTGGATTCGTCCTGACACGATACGGATACGCAGCTGCATTTTTTACGTAAACATACAACATTATTACATAGAATACGCCGAAAATACGCTGCGACATAATAGGTGTAAATTCGTGACAGAAATACGCGCGTTCAGGTTTAAGTAAAGCGCTCGAATACGCATTGCGTACTCATGGTAGAAAAATTACTGATTTGTTTTATTTTAATGTGAGTTTCAAAATGTGTAAGTACATAATTGTTTTACGTTTGTATACTATATATTTTATACATTGTTTAGGCTACCGATGATTAACAAATCAATGTGCTCTAGTGGAGTCGTTAAACAAAACAAACTTTCACTTTGTTCTGGCTATTAGTATACACGTACATTAGTGACATTTGAAATATGTTTTGTAAATCGGGACGAATAGACATACTTGGATGGAGGTCTGGGTTACGTTTATTTCACGTTTAACGGTTACTTGCAAACCTGTGAAACTTGAAGCCATTCTTCTCTGTTATCATTAATCGCGTGTACCGTCCGTTTAAAGTGGCAGTCAGTAGCCTCTGATTAACCACTGTGCTGAGGTGCTATTGCATTGCAAATATATGTATCAGTAGAAAAGATTTTATAAAATTAATTATAAAAATAATATATTTGTTTTACAAAATTTAAATATAATATTTCAGGTTAACCTAATTTATCATGCAACCATGCTTCCTATTGACCCGATAACACCTACCTGATAATTTGAAGTGTTATCATGTCACTAGCAAATGAGTTGTGCGCATGACGGATGTTTGCTAAATTTTCAGGTAGGTCGTTTTCTTATTTTACAAACATCCATTTACAGCAATAATTGTTGAACTGCATAAATAAATATAACATTTACACTTCCTGTAACATCAAATTATCTCTTATTTTTCAATTCTCCATTACTTTCTTCCATTCGGAACAAGCCAGCGTTTTTAATTAAACATTTTGAAAGAAAAAAGCAAGTAGCTTACTGCAAAGAATGTTTACATTAGAACAGTGTCTGACGTCACAGTCACTAGCAGCCAGTGATGTAGATCTTCTTCAGGTCACACATAAACTGGAGTTTATTTTAACAGAAAAAGGTACAAAAATTGTAATGTTTTGACACAAAAGACTTTGAAATATAATCAAAGTATTTTATTTAAAATTTGGAAAAACTCAACTTTTAGGCTTTCGGACATCTGCTATTGTCCGACTTCCGGTAGTAGTTTCTACACGACAAAACTAATATTTCCTATACCGTTTTTGACTGAAACATATTGCAAAAATAAAACTTGAAAGGGGTTGCATGATAAACAAAAAACAAAAACAAAAAAACCTATAAAGTTACTACGTTTTCATATCGTGGTTATTTGGCTCGGTTCGATAACGGTATAACAGGCTCGCATCGCACGCATCGCTCGCATCGCACGCATCCAGTCTTAGAAGCTCTCATTGAAACTAATAAGCATTATATATGAGCATTTCCAGTCAGTCATGAACCGCAACTGTAGGCATTACGTCATACACATACCATGCCTTCTATATATATATATATATATATATATATATATATATATATATATATATATATATATATAAAAAGTTGTCGTGAGACCTGCAACATGTCTAATTCAAAGCTGGCAGGAGGCAGTTTGGCTGGTACCATCGTGTTCTATCATATCACTTTCATTTAACATAAGACGAAAAAACCTTGTCTAGCGTGTCTAGCATGCCTCCGGATTGTTGTTGGGTTTGCACTCGAGAGAATGATCCGAGACAAATCAGAATCACTCCATAATACAATGAAAACTGGTTCCGTCTCAAGCATATTTCGACTCTTTAATCAAACTGTTGCACGCGATGCTTAATATTCTTTACTTGTATCACACTATTGTTATCTATTTTAACATGCAGAAACGGCACGTTTTTATAACATATTTTGTTTGACGACACCACTAGAGCACACAAATTCACAAATCATCGGCTGCTAAATGTCAAATATCCGGCAATCGCGACATACAGTCTTAGAAAGGAAACCCGCTACATTTTTAATTTGGTAGCAAGGGATCTTTTATATGCACCATCTCACAGACAGGACAGCACATACCACGGCCTTTAATATACCAGTCGTGGTGCACTGGCTGGAACGAGAAATAGCTCCCCCACGACGGGGATCGATCCCAAACTGACAGAGCATCACGCGAACGCTTTATCACTGGGCGACGTCCCGCCCCCAACATATTTTAAAAGCATGGTGGCTGACTTGCTAAAAAACTAAAAATATATTAAAATAAAATAAAATAAAATAAAATAAATCTTATGTTAAGTTTGGGGAGACTTAAATCATTATCATACAGGTAATTCTAAAAAGGACACATAAAGTACATACGTACAGTTTAAAAACAAAACTGTAATAACGTTTTCCGACGCCATATAACCGTAAATAAAATGTGTTGAGTGCATCGTTAAATAAAACATTTCCTTCTGTATTAACGTTAATACTGAGCATTTAACTTAAGTATATTTAGTTTTAAAGACAATAACCTTTGATATCGAAAGCACACAGTTTATTAAAACTGTTTGTGTATTTGTATTTTGTATTAGTAAATCATGTTGTAACACAGGGAGGCGAATTTGTGAGTAACTGTTTGTATGTTTGTATTGTGAATTAGTAAATGATGTTATAACACAGTGAGGAGAGATTGTGAGTTTATTAAACTGTTTGTATGTTTGTATTTTGAATTAGTAAACGATGTTATAACATGACGAGGCGAGATTGTGAGTTTATTAAACTGTTTGTGTGTTTGTATTTTGTATTAGTAATTGATGTTATAACACAGGGAGGAGACATTGTGAATTTATTAAAACTGTAGATGTGTTTATATTTTGAATTAGTAAATGATTTTCGTTTTTAAACCTTTGTTGTCATTAACGTGTTTTGAATCCCTAATTGCCACAATCCACAATTATTTACGCGATGTGTTTCTATATAACGCTAGTTGCTTTAGCACTTTTATTAATATCAGCTGGCCCAGCTCTTTCCCCCCAGGATATTGATTTAACATGGCCAGAGTACACCCAAGTTATCCCATGTCAAATTCAGTTTAATAGTTGCCACTTCAAAGCTGTCTGCCATGAAACAATCACAGTCAATCAGCAGTCTACATGCGCGGATATATTTCCAAAAGGGAAGATAACTGTTATCTGTGACCTAATGCATTATTCACTTTTTTTTTCACCACACAGGGATAAGAATCGGAAAATAACTTGTATAAACGATAACGGGGAATCTGACTCAAAATCGATTGACATTTTTTCCTACACTGATGTTGTAATATTATTTTAAAAAAACAGGGATAGCGACTATCCCAGGATCCATGCGAGTTTCTGGAAAAAGGTTTATTTTGTTTAACGACACCACTAAAGCACATTGATTAATTAATCATCGGCTATTGGATGTCAAACATTTGGTAATTTTAACATATAGTATTAGAGAGGAAATCCGCTAAATTTGTTTCATTAGTAGCAAGGGATCTTTTATATGCACCATCCCACAGACAGGATAAAACATACCACAGCCTTTGATATACCAGTCGTGGTGCACTGGCTGAAACAAGAAATAGCTCAACGGGCCCACCAATGGGGGTCGATCCTAGACCGACGGCGCATCAGGCAGACGCTTTACCACTGGGCTACGTCTCACCTCTCTGAGTTACTGAAAGTAAAACGAACAAATTATATTAATTTCAGGTTTCCAGGTGGATATATAATTGCGTGGCAAGTGTTTGCTAAAAGTACATTTTCATATGATTATGTTATATGGCTTTGTGTTGTGTGATGAAGGGTTTACAAAACATAATATAAGGAGTATTTTATTTCCAAACAGAATAATGATACTAATTTCAAAATAGTCGCTCTCATTAAATTATTAGCATAATGTTGGTAGTTGTTGCTTACGATGCTAACTGAAACACACGTGCGTAGTGCCTGACAAGATGCTGCTGCTGCTGTTATTGTTGACGTGATGACGTAGGCCATTCGTTTTCCGGCCATTTTTCTGTACGACAAGGTCATGGAAATATGACTTGACTTTGGGGAAAACCAGTTTTTTTTATTGTTGTCAATTTTGTTGTTTGTTGGATTATTTCTTTTATGGATTTGGGTGTGTATGGTTGTGCGCGCGTGTGTTTATTCGGGTGTGTGTGCGTGCGTGTGCGTATGTCTGCGTGTGTGTGTGTGTGTGTGTGTGTGTGTTATGTATGTTTGTGTGTGTGTATGTATGTGTGTGTATATGTTTGTGTGATATGTGTATGTGATATGTATGTGTATGCATGTATTTGTGTGATATATGTGTATATGTATGTATGTATGTGTGATATGTGTTTATGTTTGTTTGATGTGTATGTATGTATTTATGTGTGTGTGTGTGTGTGTGCGTGTGTGTGTGTGCGCGCGCGTGCGTGTGTGTGTGTGCGTGTTTGTTTGTGATATGCGTATTCTGTTGCTTTCATTTTTCACTGCTCTACAAAAATACCATAGTCCTATTTAATTTTTTAGAGCATAAGGTTTATGCAAATTAGGTTACTTAATAATTCCCACTTTTAATAAATACGCATGAAAACATACTTAAATCCATGCAGTTTTAATTTATAATTCATCCTCCAAAAGGCATGATGTTTAGTTATTTCAATATTAAACAAATCTCTTTCTATTAGCGTAACAAAATGATTAGGCGCTGAAGCGACGTGAAGGTCATTATAACTTCTTTCATTAACTAGAGGACATCTGCGTTTTGTCTGAATGACAAATGAAATGTATTCCAAATTTGTGTAATATTTTCTTTAAACATGTACTCAAAAATACAAGTAATATCTCCATGTACATTTGGTATATTGAATTAATTAAAAAAAAAAAAAAAATTACGCAAATAATGTCTGTCGATTGAAAGATCCAAACGATAATTATTTTGATACATACTATAGAGTGATGTTTTTTTGTAAAGAAATAACTCTGGGTATTGAGAGCAGAAAGAACTTACATTATAAGAAATTTGTTTAAAATTGATGTTAACGAACTAAACTTAAATTAACAGAGATTTGTTTAAAATTGATGTTAACGAACTGAACTTAAATTAACAGAGATTTGTTTAAAACTGATATTAAAGGGACATTCCTGAGTTTGCTCCATTGTAAGATGTTTCCAACTAATAAAATATTTCTACGATTAAACTTACATATTAAATATATTTTCTTGTTTAGAATATCAGTGTCTGTATATTCAATGTGTTTCTGGTCGTCTTAATATTTCCAAGAAGCCCAAACTGGATTTTGTCTTCAAATAATTTCGTACGTACGAAAAAACTATATTTTAGGAAATAAAAGGAAATTTAACCTAGTACAAATATTAGAACGATCAGAAACACGTTTAATATACAGCCACTAATATTTTATGCAGAAAAAATATATTTGATATGTAATTACAATCGTTAAAAAGTCTCTGTTAGTCGATAACATCTTACAAATTGCAGCAAACTCAGGAATGTCCCTTTAACAAACAAAACTCAGTGTCTTTTTGATGATTAATTATGTTTGAAAATTGTTGGTGTTCGGTTTGTTTTCGTGCATGAATAAAGCAACCAAGTGTTGAATAGGAATTAAATGTAACAACTTAAGACCTATATAATTGAACTTGTCCCCGTTCCAGGACGCGATCTTAGCACTAAGGTCACCGTAAGTGCATAAAGTAGTTTTGCACTTAAGGTGATTTTGGAGCTCAGATTGCTTCGTAGAACGGGCCTCTGAGCTAAAATTTGTGACTGTAGGCCTAATTTGTTTTATCTTTTTAAAAACCCAATTGAATTAATATCGATTACATGAATGCTTTTGTAATGGTGGACAATTTTATTTTTGAAAAGACTCGATGAATTCACTCCACTGTAATAACTTTTAAATAACTGATTGACAGTAACGATCTGGCTGTTTCCGAAGTTGTATTGAATGTAGGAATTGAATTTCTTATTTCTTGAACTTCTCAATTTGTCGCCTTTTTGTGGAAGCTGAAGAACTTTCAGAATTTAATGCAATAGACGACTAATCGGGTCTCTCCCGTTCTAATGAATTGTGATGATGATGATTGTGACGGAACATGCTCTTATTTCTTTTCGCCTGTGGCGATATTAATTGTTTTAGAGGGCCGTGTGCAGTTCCAATATGCACTTAAGCCCAGGTGGGCACTTTGTTACGTAATACCTCCGCGCGACCGTGGTCGATCTGTGCCTGATACACACCCAGCCCAGGTGCGGAGGCCATGTGGCCAGGAGTTACGTAATACCTCCGCTAGTTCGGTACGATCGGGGTATTGCTGGCGAACTAGGCGACGAACAGTCTAGGCTTCTAAGAAAGAGATGCCGTCTTGGTCGCTGGGGAAATATCACTTGTAGGTATTCGGTACCGCGATGTACCCCCAGGCGATACTGGGATTTTATAATAAATAGCTAGGATTTTAGAGATAACGAGGAGAAACAAAAAGGAAGGCTCCCAGGGAACGTTAGTCCGTTTGGACTTGGTAAATATTATTTCTGCTCTGTTGTATAACCTTGATGTGATTGATGTGACTTTAAGTATTTTAATACTGTATTATACCAATATTATTTAGATGGTGCTGCCGGTAATCTGACGCAGTAAACTGTAGGCTCACTGTTCTAAATATATATAAAGCTTAACCAGTCATCCTAGAGGACCTAGGTAAACTGTAGGTTATTGTCTTTATTGTGATAGGTACCAGTATTAATTCTGTATTACAAGGTTACTGAATGAGTAGTTAAGGGTTAATTAAAAATTAACCAGTTAAGAATAGAGTTGTAATTCCTTTATTAATTAAGTTCCCCTGGAAGCGTTTCTCAATTATCACACATGTGGGTGTTGTGTCACGGTGAAGTGATTAGAATATTGCATAAACTAGACACCTAGTGATTAACTAATTAAGTGATCAGTTCTGGGTTGTTACTATTTGTTGTTGTTAATTAACTACTGCGGCTGTACATTTGTCAGCGTAGGTTAATACAGATTCCAAAGTGTATTGTGTTTTGGTTGTGTTTTCTAGTGAACTAAATGTGCTATATTATATATACTTTATATAAGATCTTATCTCTGTTCATACCTAGAGACGAGCCACGCGGGTATATACTGCCCGATACAGAGGGATCTAATAGATATACAGTTAGGAGAGATATTTGGATAATCGTGTTTCATTCAGTTACGGGTATTATAGGATCCCCGTGACAATGATGATGATGATGATGATGATGATGATGATGATGATGATGATGATGATGATGATGTTGATGATGATGTTGATGTTGATGATGACGTTGATGATGATGATGATGACGACGGTGACAATAATTATGATGATGATGATGGTGAAATATGTTATGCTGGTATCTGAGATTATATTTAAGGCTCATGCACGCTTTCGTGGACACACAAATCAGTTGTCTGGGCTGCCAGTTAATAGTCACCTAATAGCCATCTCTGCCACCTAACGACTACTACTACGTACCATCTACGGTTTAAAGACATAACGCCTGGTTTCCATTCATCGTGTAACGCGTCGGCAAACGTCGAAAACTGGCACCCAAAAAAAAATATCTCATTTTTTCGGGGAATATGGTCTCAGACAGACTGCGTTGGTTTAGTTAATATTTTCTAACTTCCGGCATGGTCGCCATTTTGACACCGCTTTGTTCAGAGTGGACATTCGTTTGTTTGTTTGTTTATACATATCTTCGTGATTATATCCAATTAAGGTTCAAGCACGCTGTTCTAGGCACACAACTCAGCTCTCTGGGCTTTCTGTCCAGGACTGTGTGTTAAGAGGTTAGTCTGTTAATGGTTAGTGTGAGAGAAGTCGGTGTAGTGGCATTATTACACCTATCCACCGAGTTGTTAAATCTCTTCCGGAGTGGGTGCCAGTACCGAGTTTCGAACCCAGTACCTAACAGGCCTATAGTCCGGTAGCCTAACCACTCCAGTACCGGGAACTGTTGGCCATTAGTGTGTTGAGTAATGCTTTTATTCCTTTAGAGGATGACGCTTCCCTCAGATGGAGACAGCGCAAATTAATTAGTTCAAGAGCGCTCTTTCCGCTCCCCAGGTGCAATTACACAGCGCTAGCCACCGTCAAGTGTTTTATTGGCCGATCCACATCAGCCCCAGTCGACAATAATTGAAGACATTTGGCGACAATTGGAGAATTCGACAAACAGCGAAAGAAAAAAAAGATTAAAGATTTTTTCATTTTATCTGCTATTTAGATAAAATCAAATTGTTGAAGATTATGCTTGTGAGTTGCTTGTGAGTATCTATAATTCACAAGATTAATCTGATTAATAAAACCGTTAAATGAATCACAAATCATATCTCTCTACAAACCAGAGTCAACGGGATGTTTTGACAAGGTTGTAAATGTTACCACGACGGAAACTAGCGCCCCCTCCGGTTGCCCCAACAAGGTTTTGATGTTAGATTTTGTCATAATAATTATTTAGATGCATATTCCCGCCCCCCCCCCCCCCCCCTTCCAACTCCACCGCCGAAATCTAATAAAGATTATGATATTTTGACCTCTCTGTCCATGTTCGTTAGGTACAAGTTTTTTTTTTTTTCAAAACCAATCTTTGTATGTTTCTGCTTATCAGTATGTATTTTGTTTTCCACTCCGAGACGGTAGGTAGTTTTGCCTTTCTTCGTGTCTCATTGTAAAGAGTTAATTGCGACTGATCTACAATGAAATATTTATGTCTGGCCAAAGACTTACTTATCTCCATTCTTGCGCGAGAGTTCAGGTGCTGGGAACATATCCATCTTACTCTTTTACTTAACATACCTATTTTCTTAAGAGCAAGGGTGATTTAAAGGGACGCCGGTGAATGCTTTTAAAAGAAATACATTGAGCTGATTTAGTGCTGGTGAATGACGCATTCATGTGCATGTTCGTTAAAGCTCGTTCATACTAGACTGACGCGACGTGCGCTGTGCGGCTACGAAAATTAAAATACATTACTGAGAGCATTCATACAGGGGCGGGACGTAGCTCTGTGGTACAGCGCTCGCTTGATGCGCGATCGACTCTGGGATCGATCCCCGTCGGTGGACGCATTGGGCTATTTCTCGTTCCAGCCAGAGTACCACGACTGGTATATGAAAGGCCGTGGTATGTGCTATCCTGTCTGTGAGATGGTGCATATAAAAGATCCCCTGCTGCTTATCGAAAAGAGTAGCCCATGAAGTGGCGACAGCCGGTTTCCTCTATCAATATTGTGTGGTACTTAGCCATATGTTCGACGCCATATAACCGTAAATAAAATATGTTGAGTGTGTCGTTAAATAAAGCATTTTCTTCATCCATTCATACAACCACAGACCACAATTATTTGCGCTATATTTTTCTATGGTAGCTAGTAGGTAGGTAAGTAGGTAGTTAGGCAGGTAGGCAATGTGCTAATTCAGAACAAGCTGTTGTAGCCCACGGCTGTCATGGCCGCAGGTATCGACTTTCGCCGGTTTCTCCGCTCAGGACAGGAAAGGGTTTGGGAAGTGGTGGGAGCGGGGGTTAAGACAGGGGGTCGCCCGCGCTGACATTTGCAAGGGAGCACAAGAGAAGGTGCTATTGAATTTGCAAAATTAATCCCCGTAAGTTTAAAGTCAAATCGAAAATATTGCATAATTTCGTGAATGTAATTTTTACGCATACAAATTTAGAACGATTCATCGAAATTAAAATAGAGCTACTTGGTTGATTTGACTTAGTTGATTGCTATTTGGTTGATTTGACTTAGTTGATTGCTATTTGGTTGATTTGACTTAGTTGATTGCTATTTGGTTGATTTGACTGAGTTGATCGTGCTCCAATGTTTCTATACAGCGTTACGGCTTATGTAGACTGTTAGCGACGCGTTCGTGCGGTCCAGCTGTTGCTCGCATGTGTATACACACCATATTATATAGTCCATGAGCCAGAGGGGTCGGTCGGTACCATCTGTATTTTTTAACTTTACAGAAAAAAGTGTTATATGAGACCCGAATCCTCAAAATATTTCAATATTGATAACATATCTGAATTCTCCAATCCATTAACTCCCAATCCGCCACGTTTTGTATTCCTAAATGTCCTGACAAATATTTACAATTCTTTTAATATAGTCACTCTTTTTAACTATTCTGTAAAAATATAACTGCCGTGGAGATGGGGGTAGGGTCACAAAACGGGTAGATACACACAGAAAGCTGTGAGTCCTGCAATGCTATCATAACATTTCCATCCCTATGGATGTAGGCCTTGACAAAAATCACTGTGAGCATTCGTCCCACCAGATGGTACCCAGTTAACCAGATGTTGGGTCTTTGTAGACGCACGTATCGTACACATCCAGTCTAGACGCTGTCACTGAAACTAATGTATTTTGATGCTTTATTATTAGTCTTTATTATTAATCTATGGGAGCCTTTGGGTACGAAGCGGCGCACGGCGAGGCTACACAAATTAAAAGCATTCATACGGCCGCAGACAACAATTATCTACGATGTATGTTTCCAAATAGCGCTAGTGGTTATAGCTCTTTTTAAATTGCACCTTTCGCCTGTCCGGGGGCCACAGATCCTGAAAAGAACATACCCCCTCACCCCACCCCTCCCACACTATCACCATCACCACCACCAAAACCACCACCACCACCACCACCACCAACAACAACAACAACAACAAATAAAAAACAAATTACCCTCCAATAATAAAAATAATACTAATAATAAAAAAAAAATTAAAAATTAAAAAGCTGTTATTTTAATGCACGAATATTTTTTTTAATATTGTTTTGTATCGTCAATCCTTCCGTTGATAGGGGCGAGACGTAGCCCAGTGGTAAAGCGCTCGCTTGATGCGCGGTCGATTTGGGATCGATCCCCGTCGGTGGGCCCATTTGTCTATTTCTCGCTCCAGCCAGTGCACCACGACTGGTACATCAAAGGCCGTGGTATGTGCTATCCTGCCTATGGGATGGTGCATATAAAAGATCCCTTGCTGCTAATCGAAAAGAGTAGCCCATGAAGTGGCGACAGCGGGTTTCCTCCCTCAATATCTGTGTGGTCCTTAACCATATGTCCGACGCCATATAACCGTAAATAAAATGTGCTGAGTGCGTCGTTAAATAAAACATTTCCTTCCTTCATTCCGTTGATAGACAATGGATTATTACTGTATTTATTCCCCATCAGGCGCGGATCGAGAGGGAGGGCGCTGGGGTAGTGTGGGTGCGTATTCCAATGATATTTCGACAATCTCCGTTAAGTTACGAAAATGACCGGAAACGTTACGTGACATCAACAATCCTTTGACGTTTTAATTAATATGCTTACTGGTGTCAAAGCGATACTACGTACATTTGTTTCTGACTATAGTTTTAACTTCAGAAATGTGCAAACAGAATCGCTGTTTGACATTTAATAATCATATTTACTGTATTTTAAATGTGTATAATGTAAAATATCTCTGCATGGATCTAATACTAATTAATGACGACAGCTAACAACTGTGCTGTTATGTTGACATGTTCTACGAGGACTGACGGGTCATACAGAGGTAAGCGTTTGATTCTTTGTTTGAATCTTTGTTTGTTTTTCTTTGTTTGTTTCTTTGACTGTTTGTTTATCAGGACATTTGAACTTGGAGATGAGATGCGTAGGCATTCAGTGGCGGATCCAGAAAATCCATTTAGAGGCGGGAGGAGGGGGAGTAGGGGCAGTGACCTGAGGTGGAATGTCAGTGGAACTGTGGAGGTTTGGAGGGGATCGTAAAAAAATGAAAATGAATATATAATAAAATTATAACCGTCGCAAAATTTAGGGGGTGGGCGGGCCCGTGGGCCCCCTAGATCCGCCTCCGGCATTGGCGTAGCAAGGATTGTATATTAAGGGGCCACCGACATTGTGTGTGTGTGTGTGTGAGAGAGAGAGAGAGAGAGAGAGAGAGAGAGAGAGATAGAAAGAGAGAGAGAGAGAGAGAGTGTGTGTGTGTGTGTGTGTGTGTGTGTGTGTGTGTGTGTGTGTGTGTGTGTGTGTGCGCGCGCGCGCGCGCGTGAGTGTGTGTTTCAGTTTTAAATGCGTCGAAGTGTCATTAAACAAATATTCCATTTATTTCCTAAGTTGCCCGCCCTAACAAGCACCCTGCTGCGTATTATAACCATAACACGAAAACTGCCGCAGACCTGAAATAACAACACAATAAACAATGTAAACTAAATACGTCATCGGATTAGTTTGTAAACAAGAAGAATCAGTACACCGACTAAGAAATGTTTTTTCCTGGAAATTAAATGTTGTGACCAAATACGTATCTGATTATTTTGTGAACAAGCAGAATGATTAAACTGACTAAGAAGTTAACAAGACAACAAACCTATAAACTAAATGCTGTGACCAAATACGTATCTGATTATTTTGTGAACAAGGAGAATGATTAAACTGACTAAGAAGTTAACAAGACAACAAACCTGTAAACTAAATGCTGTGACCAAATATGTATCTGATTATTTTGTGAACAAGCAGAATGATTAAACTGACCAAGAAGTTAAGAACACCAAAAAACTGTAAACTAAATACTGTGACCAACTGCTGTGACCATGTAAACTAAATACTGTGACCAACTGCTGTGACCATGTAAACTAAATACTGTGACCAACTGCTGTGACCATGTAAACTAAATACTGTGACCAACTGCTGTGACCATGTAAACTAAATACTGTGACCAACTGCTGTGACCATGTTAAATAAATACTGTGACCAACTGCTGTGACCATGTTAAATAAATGCTGTGACCAACTGCTGTGACCATGTAAACTAAATACTGTGACCAACTGCTGTGACCATGTAAACTAAATACTGTGACCAACTGCTGTGACCATGTTAAATAAATACTGTGACCAACTGCTGTGACCATGTAAACTAAATACTGTGACCAACTGCTGTGACCAACTGCTGTGACCATGTAAACTAAATACTGTGACCAACTGCTGTGACCATGTAAACTAAATACTGTGACCAACTGCTGTGACCATGTTAAATAAATGCTGTGACCAACTGCTGTAACCATGTAAACTAAATACTGTGACCAACTGCTGTGACCATGTAAACTAAATACTGTGACCAACTGCTGTGACCATGTAAACTAAATACTGTGACCAACTGCTGTGACCATGTAAACTAAATACTGTGACCAACTGATGTGACCATGTTAAATAAATACTGTGACCAACTGCTGTGACCATGTAAACTAAATACTGTGACCAACTGCTGTGACCATGTAAACTAAATACTGTGACCAACTGCTGTGACCATGTAAACTAAATTCTGTGACCAACTGCTGTGACCATGTAAACATGTTAAATAAATGCTGTGACCAACTGATGTGACCATGTAAACTAAATACTGTGACCAACTGCTGTGACCATGTAAACTGAATACTGTGACCAACTGCTGTGACCATGTAAACTAAATACTGTGACCAACTGCTGTGACCATGTAAACTAAATACTGTGACCAACTGCTGTGACCATGTAAACTAAATACTGTGACCAACTGCTGTGACCATGTAAACTAAATACTGTGACCAACTGCTGTGACCATGTTAAATAAATACTGTGACCAACTGCTGTGACCATGTAAACTAAATACTGTGACCAACTGCTGTGACCATGTTAAATAAATACTGTGACCAACTGCTGTGACCATGTAAACTAAATACTGTGACCAACTGCTGTGACCATGTAAACTAAATATTGTGACCAACTGCTGTGACCATGTTAAATAAATACTGTGACCAACTGCTGTGACCATGTAAACTAAATACTGTGACCAACTGCTGTGACCATGTAAACTAAATACTGTGACCAACTGCTGTGACCATGTAAACTAAATACTGTGACCAACTGCTGTGACCATGTTAAATAAATGCTGTGACCAACTGCTGTGACCATGTAAACTAAATACTGTGACCAACTGCTGTGACCATGTAAACTAAATACTGTGACCAACTGCTGTGATCATGTAAACTAAATACTGTGACCAACTGCTGTGACCATGTAAACTAAATACTGTGACCAACTGCTGTGACCATGTTAAATAAATAATGTGACCAACTGCTGTGACCATGTAAACTAAATACTGTGACCAACTGCTGTGACCATGTAAACTAAATACTGTGACCAACTGTTGTGACCATGTAAACTAAATACTGTGACCAACTGCTGTGACCATGTAAACTAAATACTGTGACCAACTGCTGTGACCATGTTAAATAAATACTGTGACCAACTGCTGTGACCATGTTAAATAAATGCTGTGACCAACTGCTGTGACCATGTAAACTAAATACTGTGACCAACTGCTGTGACAATGTAAACTAAATACTGTGACCAACTGCTGTGACCATGTAAACTAAATACTGTGACCAACTGCTGTGACCATGTAAACTAAATACTGTGACCAACTGCTGTGACCATGTAAACTAAATACTGTGACCAACTGCTGTGACCATGTAAACTAAATACTGTGACCAACTGCTGTGACCATGTTAAATAAATGCTGTGAAATCGATTAAGAACACAAAACAAACAGAACAAAAAAAAACGAAAAAAACCTGTCAAATCTTCTTTTTTAAATAACCTACTATAAAGGTATAAAACTTTTACCGCCAGTCAGGAAAGAGATGACGAAGTTGGTTAACAGGAAAATGGGAACTAAAAACAGTTGAAAACATGATGTCACTGAACTCTCTCTCATTGACCGCATTGTAATTCATCAAATAATGCCATTACATCGACGTTTACGCATATAATGTGTTTATTTTGTTCTAATTTAACAGATACTAATGGAAACTACAACTGCAAACGCGACACAAATCATTCAGCTGTAAACTGTCTGCGTTGAATGTCAGCGAACTTTCATTAAGTATTGTTATTATCGAGGGTCGTAAGCAGGGCCGGATTTAGACCTTAGGAGCACTTCAGGTTCGGGGGCCCCTAAACATAGAAATTAAATTACATGACAAATAAAAAAAATGAACTAATTTTGTAATAATATATATTTTTTTAATAAAGGAAGTCCTTAGTTTTTTTTTTTTGGGGGGGGGGAGCTCTGGCAGGGGTCCCGGGGCAATTGCCACTTTTGCCCCCTTATAAATCCGGCATTGGTCTTAAGTAGCCCAAAATAAATAGGTTAGTGAAATTGGTCCTGGGTTCATTTTATCAGTTCCCACAGACAGAAAAGCACACACCACGGTATTTGACCAGTTGTGGTGCACTGTTTGGAACGAGAGAAAAAAATAAAAACAGTTGAATAGATCCACCGATGTGGTTCGACCCCCTGTGATGCAAGCACTTCAGGCGATCGCTCAACCGACCCAGAGACGGGTAAAAACATAATAAAACAATGGGTCCAGAGAGGAGGTTCAATTGTCCGCCAAGCTCTCGAACGGTAGAGTACTCGAGCTAAATATATATGTCACTCGTGGGGCACTTGGTGAGACGGTAAAATTAATCCCAATCCAACGACCGCCATACATTTGGTTAATCAGGCCCGCAGGAACCAGATAGCCTTAACTTGAGGTCGAAAGACGTGTGTGTGTGTGTGTGTGTGTGTGTGTTCTACTTTATATAAACAAAGGTAACAAATATGGTTTGTGCCCCTCCCCCCCCCCCCCCCCCCCCCACACACACACACGCGAGCTTATGTCTCCCGCCCCACCCTGACATTCCAGATAACGTTCCTTCGGGGCTGGGCCGTGATTTCCGAAGTAATTTTAAAGCTTAGCGCTAAAATCACCTTAAGTGCACAAGGTGTAGCTATGCACTAAAGGTGATCTTAGCGCTAAGATCGCTTCGTAATAACTAGGCTGAGTTAATTAGTAAACGGACATCCAGTTCCGGTTCGCGTATGTCAAGGCTACGTCTAATCAAGACGATAATAAATTCCACTGCGTTTGGTTCAGACATACATCCACCTCTATTTAGGGGATAAATCCAACGGAATGTTACACATCAAGCGAGATCGCTATATGTATACCATTGAACAACAATCGTCTTTGATTAATAGAAAACGTACGCGCAGTTCATTGCTGTGACGGCGAAGTCTCCATTGCAGGAAGGTAATACATTTACTCTCTTTAGGTAAGCCATACCGCTCTGGTTTGGAATAACAGTTACTGCGGTGCTCATTCCCCCATCCTGTTTTTATAATTTCCAAATGCACGGGTAATGGGGCTTAGATAGCATTTCCGTCTCTGTAAATGTTATTAAGCATCAAACCTATATCAAGGCTGTTTCATTATCAAATTACCAATGAAAAGGAATTTTGTTTCTGCAGCATGAATGATTTCTTTTTACATCTCGAACATTTTTTCTTCTTAACATTCGAGAAATAATCTTCTTCTTCATCTGTTTTTTTAACTTGATAGAAATGTGCAGAAAACAAATGGATCATGTTTTTAAAGGGGCTGTATCAAAAGTTGTCCATTAAGGCTAATGTCAAAACGGTTTATTAATTTTTGTTTTGAAATGAAAATATTATACTTTAAAAACGTGTCCATAAAAATTTCAACAAAATAATTTCATTTACAAGCAGAAAAAAGGAAAGTTTTAGACGGTGATCGACAGATTAAAGTGACCAAAGCATATTTTCAATATTAGGGCAGTTTTTTATAACTTAAATCAAACATTTCTTATATTTTCTTGTTTAGATTATCAATTTTCGTACATCCGAAGAATGTTTGAGTTCTAGTCTATGTTTAAGGGTATTTCACCTTTCAACGTTACTGTGACGGTACATGCTCTTAATTTCTTTTCGCCTGTGGCGATATTAATTGTTTTAGAGGGCCGTGTGCAGTTCCAATATGCACTTAGCCCACGTGGGCACCTTGTTACGTAATACCTTCGCGCGACCGTGCATCCCATTATGCACTTAGTCCAGGTGTGGAGGCCATATGGCCAGTAGTTACGTATTACCTCTGCGAGTGCGGTTTCGACGACCGTGATTTTGGCGACTAGGCGTCAGTAAGTCTGACGATCTAAGAAAAATATGCCGGCGTGGTCGCTGTGGAAATATCACTTGATAGGGGGAGGGCCGCGATGTACCCCCAGGCGATATTTGGGTTTTATGATAAATAGCTAGGGTTTAGAGATATCGGAGAGAAACATATTGGAAGGCTTCCAGGGAACGTTTGTCCGTTTCTGCTCTGTTGTATAACCTTTATGTGATTGATGTGACTTTAACTATTTTAATACTGTATTATACCAATATTATTTAGACGGTGATGCCGGTCATCTGACGCAGTATACTGTAGGCTCACTGTTCTGAATATTTATTAAGGCTTAGCCAGTCATCCTAGACTGTAAACTGTAGGTTATTGTCTTTATTGTGATAGGTACCAGTATTAAGTCTGTATTACAAGGTTATTGAATGAGTAGTTAGGGTTAATTAAAAATTAACCAGTTAGGAATAGAGTTGTAATTCCTTTATTAATTAAGTTCCCCTGGAAGCGTTTCTCAATTATCACACGTGTGGGTGTTGTGTCACGGTGAAGTGATTAGCATATTGTGTAAACTAGACACCTAGAGATTAACTAATTAAGTGATCAGTTCTGGGTTGTTATTATTTGTTGTTGTTAATTAACTACTGCGGCAGTACATTTGTCAGCGTAGGTTAATACAGATTCCAAAGTGTATTGTGTTTTTGTTTTGTTTTCTAGTGAACTAAACGTGCTATAATATATATATATACTTTATATAAGATCTTATCTCTGATCATACCTAGACGAGCCAGCGGGTATAACTGCCTGTTACAGAGAGATCTAATAGATATACAGTTAGGAGAGATATTTGGACAATCGTGTTTCAATCAGTTACGGGTATTATTGGATCTCCGTGACAATTACAGACTCTTATTTCACACCTGTTGTAACTTTATTCAAATGTTTTACAGGTTTGCAGATTAACTAAACTTTATGTCCATTTAACAGGTTGAAACTGGGATCTGCGACTTTAAATGCATGACGCGGCAGTTACCGCGTACCTTTCTTTCATCGATAATGGTTTCACTACACAGATACCAATTGCCATTAAAATCGACGTTAACTTTAAAGGAACAGACCCTAGTTTTTAAACACTAAGGCATATTTTTCACCTAGACCCCAGTTTCAAACCTTAAAAATGGACACTAAGTTTGGTTAATTACCAAACTGTAAAAAATTTGGATATATCGGAGTGAAACAAGAGTCTGTGACGTTGAAATACTTTTAAAAACAGACTAAAACGCGACCCCATAACCGTTATTTCTCAGACGCACGTGGGTTTTTTTTTTCAAATATGAAAAATGCATTTTGTGGTATTAGAAACACCAGGATGACCAGAAACACTTCGACTGTACGGAAATGGATAATCTAAGCAATAAAATATAAGCAATGTTTGATTTCAATGATCATAAACAGCTCTAATAGTGAACAATATGTCGTAGTGTTTAAAAACTAGCGTGTGTTCCTTTAATTGAACATTGCTAATATAATGGATTCTCGTTGGTACTGACGATATATATTACCGCGAAGATTCATTATACCTGCATGTATTTTCTTTCCAAAATTATGAAAATTTACTTCTCAGCTTTTTACTATATCGCCTTCATCTGACTGTAGTATCTGTCCGTACAGGTTGTCAAGGAACCGATTCACATCGGCCACCTATTCCACATTATACCAGTTTCCCCAAATGCCAATGCACAATATTCACTGTGTAGGACTGACACCGGATATTGGTACTGTGGTAGTGATAAATCTTGTTAGCACAAGTAGAAGAGAAAATAATGATTACATTTTTGTCTTTTATGAATGAGTTTCTGTTGGGGGTCACTTTCCATTATTCAAGTTCGTAGAAGTTAAACTAATTTTAACACTGCAGAACACATTACGCATAACAACACATGTCTTTCATTAAAGGGACATTTCTGAGTTTACTGCAATTTTTAAGATGTCATCGACTAACAGAGACTTTTTAACGATTGTAATTACATATCAAATATATTTTCTTGCATAACATATTAGTGGCTGTATCGTTCTAATATTTGTACTAACGTAAATTTCATTTTATTTTCTAAAAAATTATTTGAAGACAAAATCCAATTTGGGCTTCTTACAAATATTAAGACGACTAGAAACATATTGAATATACAGACACTGATATTCTAAACAAGAAAATATATTTAATATGTAAGTTTAGTCGTAGAAATATTTTATTAATCGGAAACATTTAACAGTGCAGCAAACTCAGGAATGTCCTTTTAAACATCTGTACGGTGAATTGCGGCGGTGTACGCCGAATTGCTATACCAATTAATATGGTTTACAATCTCGAACGACGTTTATATTGTTTACTCACAATTAACTGTTTGACGTACTAAATATATTTGCTAAAAGTCTTAAATAGAGATCTATATTTGCTTGATTATTAAATATACTTTAAGTTATATGTTAAAACTATTTTTTTTTTTTTACAGTAGTTCAGTCGTGATGCCAAGATATGTAGCTACATTATAGCTACGGCAGTACCAATATCCGGTGTCGGTCCTAAACTGTGATATTATAAGATAACATCTAGGCAAATTCCAGCCACAGTGCTTAGCATTGAAAACTACAACTAGTTTTAAAGGCATACTGTCACGGATTTAAGGACCTTATTTCTCTAAAAATTGATAATAAATGAAAATTACATTATGTTTTAAAACCCAAATCTAGCTATCGCATCATTTTAATCGAACCATAATGGAATGAAATCAATTTCATTCCTCTTGGCAATTTTAGTTTTTAAATTATGGACCATTGCCATAATTCAATTATTTTCACACAATATCATTAATATGTGGAGTATGGTGGTTACATACGTATGTGAATGAAGTACATTTAGAGGGAAATCAAATATATTTTTGTTCAGGTAATTCTTTGTTAGGTCAGTGGTCTGTGACAATATGCCTTTAATTCATCATTAAGTTGTAAAGTCGAATATGTGAGTCACAATTAGGAACTACGGTGAAACCTGTCTAAACCGGACTATTAACAAAACGGAATTCTCTCAAACTCAGGTCAAGTTTCACTGTCCCGAATGTTCTAAATTCTAAAACGCGATCCTCTAAACACCGGACCCTGACTAAATTGGAAAAATGCTAGGCACGATCCGTTTTAGCTAGTGCACCACGACTGGTATATCAGAAGTCGTGGTATGTGCTATCCTGTCTGTTGGATAGTGCATATAAAAGATGCCTTGCTACTAATGAAAACATGTAGTGGGTTTCCTCTCTAAGACTCAGACTACATGTGAGAATTACCAAATGTTTGACATTCAATAGCCTATGATTAATTAATCAATGTGCTCTAGTTGTGTCGTTATACAAAACAAACGTTTTATGCTATTCTTAAACAAAGACGGACGGCAGCGTTGACTGATGCATATTCTTAAAACAACAACAACAACAACAACAACAACGACGACGACGACGTTGTCACCATAACCATACATGCATCATCTTCTAGTTCCAACAATATGTTATAAGGTTTAAATTTTATTTTCTCCACTTATTCCAATCTACATTTTAAAGCCACGTGTTAGAGTTTACTCAATTCAATTGTTCATTGACCTTTTACGTTGTCTGCGTTTACTCAACTTTGTAACGGAATTCACGATTTGTATGACGATTATCGACAGGCATTTCGATTCTGTGTCTCACCATTCCATTCATGACTTTAGTCTGATTCTTTCTGTTCATATCTATATCGGGACTGGCGGTTTAGAACTGAGTATGGACAGAAAGTTCACCGTTATGTCACACTGTACTAGCTCACCGATGATCACATATGTTTTCAAACAAAGAAAGACATGTTTTATTTAACGACGCACTCAACACATTTTTTCCAGTACGAGCTTTTATTTTCCATTTTGGAATTATAGATTCTTTCATCATATATTGTGTTATTTTAAACGGAAGGAAGGAAATGATTTATTTAACGACGCACTCAACACATTTTATTTACGATTATTTTGGCATTGGACATATGGTTAAGGACCACGCAGATATTGAGGGAGGAAACCCGCTGTCGCCACTTCATGGTGATGATGGTGATTGTGGTGGTGGTGGTGATGATGATGATATTGATGGTGATGATGATGATGATGATATTGATGGTGATGATAGTGATGATGATGATGATACTGATGGTGATGGTGACGATGATGATATTGATGGTGATGATGAGGATGATGATGAGAATATTGATGGTGATGATGAGGATGATGATATTGATGGTGGTGATGATGGTGATGATGATGATGATGATTTTGGTGATGATATTGATGGTTATGGTGGTGATGGTGATGATTATTGTGATAGTGGTGGGGATCATGATGAAGATGATGATGTTGATGATGATGATGATGATGATGATGATGATGGTGGTGATAATAAGGATGATCATGATGATTGTGGTGACGATGATAGAAACATAAATAGATTAATAATACATAGTAAATAAAGTAACAAGAAAATAATTAAACATGTGACATACCGATACCAACTTTCATTATACCTAATTAGATCAGTCTCTAAAAATAATAGCAAGCTATGCCCACGACACCAAACAGAACCACCACCACAACAACTACGTATTCAGGACTATCTGAAGTTTTAAAAAGAAAAGAAAAAAGAGAGAAGAAACCCTTCATGGCAGAAAGTGTTCATGTTGATCCCCACGCTCCCCGACTCCACCACCTTCATCACCACCTCTGGGAATGAATGAATGAATGTTTAACGACACCCCAGCACGAAAAATACATCGGCTATTGGGTGTCAAACTATGGTAATGCAAATAAAGTGATGATCAACATCAATATAAAAATTCAAGGTTTAAACAAAAACAGTGTAAAGAACTGTGCCAAAAATACAAATACAAATATCACAGAATTTTACGGACACCGAATTTTACTCTAAACTTCAGTTTGTACTGTATTGGCCATTCTCAAAGAGAATGTTACACCCCTGCACCACGGTGAGGTTACAGCACGCGCAGGGGCACCACCTCTGGGATTCGTCTGGATATCTGACATTTTATTTCTATTTTCAGTTCCATTTATTTCTTTATTCTACTACAATAGTTCCACCCAGTAGGACATTTCTGTAAACTTATGTGTCTGGAGTGTCGCGAACTATAGCCAGTCTCATCGATTGATCGTCGAGAAAATAAATTTTCTCCAATATTGATAATTTGATAGCACTGAATGTTCAACTCGGGAGTTCTCCCCATATGTGAATCGAGTAACATTGATGTAAATTTGTCTGGATATTTCTATTACACAGTTCTGTGTATATTGTAGGTTTCAAAGAAAATGAGGAACTTGAACTTGAAGTTGTTTACGGTGACACTTTCAGAGGAGGTTTTTTATGTTTAGGCTGTGTTAGAATGATTATGAAATTTTGTTTGACTGCTGAGCTAATATTAGTAATAAGAAGCGATATAATCCGCGAGAATACTTTTTGAAATCTACCGTCAAGTATAAGTTTATAGTAAAAAATAATAATAGTAAATGCCTTACAATAACAAAAACAAAACAATAGCAATAAGCGATAGCAATTATCCCACACGCTTTAAGACCTGCCATCTTGGATTTCAAAATGGCCACCATTGGTAAAACAAAAAAATCAATATCTCCATTACTAAGTCCTTTTCTTGTATAACGACACCATTAGAGGACAGTGATTTATGAAACTCGGCTATTCGAAGGGAACCATTTGATAATTGTGACACATAGAGTCTTAGAGAGGAAGCCCGTTTCATTTTTCCATTAGTAACAAGGGATCTTTCATATGCACCATCCCACAGACCGTATAATACATACCACGGCCTTTGATATACCAGTCGTGGTGGCTTGGCTGGAACAAGAAATAGCCCAATAGGCCCACCGACGGGGATCGATCCCAAACCGATCGCGCATCAAGCGGACGCTGTACCACTGGACTACAACCCGCCCGTCCATTTAGAATTCAAGTTAGCACACGTCTAGCATATCCCTTCCTTGTCATGTCCTGTCCCCTTCAGAAACCTCCTCAAAACCGTGTGCCCTGACTGTCTAGAACATATAACCTGCCCATATTTTATTCACAAATTGATATTACTGTTCGATTCAGTATTCAAAATTATCCTTGCTCATATTTAGTACAAGCGTTGGTGCATAGCTAGCATCCTTCCATTAAATACATCCTTGACAGTGTCTATAACCGCGTCCACTACTGTAAATGTCATGCATCTCAAACTTCATTAAATGTCTGGCCCTAACAACTAATCTTACCACACACCTGCCAACCGTGACCTATTGTATTCAGACTCCACTGCGTGTAAATGGCGTGTCTCTTAAACCTCAGTAAATGTCTGGCCCTAACAACTAATCTTACCACACACCTGCCAACCTTGACCTATTGTATTCAGACTCCACTGCGTGTAAATGGCGTGTCTCTCAAACCTCAGTAAATGTCTGGCCCTAACAACTAATCTTACCACACACCTGCCAACCTTGACCTATTGTATTCAGACTCCACTGCGTGTAAATGGCGTGTCTCTCAAACCTCAGTAAATGTCTGGTTCTTACTACCAAAACACCACTTAGTACACGTCCAGAAACCCACCTGCCTTTCATATCTCACCCCTCCACAAAACTCTTGCATCTGTCTCTGCAAGACTATTGTATTCCAGTTCTATCAAACTCGATAACTGTCTGGGGCCTAATTCACAAAGCTCTCTTAGACAACAAAGCATCCTCTTTGCAAGTCTTTTAGCATTGCACTGCCAGATCGTAAAGTTGCGAGAGTTTAGTGAATTGGGACCCAGCTGGCCCTTACAATCAGTCCTGTCAGATATCTCCCAAATTTTCAGTTAACATAAGTTTTGTTGCCAACTCCCTCTACATTTGGTATCTCACCCCTCCACAAAACCCTGTAACCGTCCCTGCAGACACATTTGTATTTCAGTCCTATCAAACTCGGTAACTGTCTGGGGCCTAATTCACAAAACTCTCGCAACTTTGCGATCTCGCAGTGCAATGCTAAAAGACTTACAAAGAGGATGCTTTGTTGTCTACGAGTAACAGAGCCTAAGAGACCTTTGTGAATTAGGCCCCTGGTCCTTACAATCAGTCTTGTCAGACACGTGTTACATTTTCAGTTAACCTACGTTCTGTGCCCCCTCCCCTCCCCTCCCCTTCCCCCCATTTCGTATATCACACTTACACAAAAACCTGTAATCTTCCCTGTCAGGCCAGTTTGTATTCCAGTTCTGTGAAGCATATAGGGCCCCGTTTTACAAAGCGATTTTAGCGTTAAGATATAACAGTTAAGGTTTGTTTGTTTTTGTTTAACAACACCACTAGAACACATTGATTAATTAATCATCGGCTAATGGATGTCAAACAGTTGTTAATTCTACCACGTTGTCATCAGAGGAAACCCGCTACATTTTTGCTAATGCAGCAAGGGATCTTTTATATGCACTTTCCCACAGAAAGGAAAGCATAAACCACGGCCTTTGACCAGTTGTGTTGCACTGGTTGGAACGAGAAAACCCCCAATCAGTTGAATGGATCGACAAATGTGATTGAATTCTGCGACGCAAGCACCTCAAGCGATCACTCAACCGATTGAAATTTTTGAAACTCCCACAAAAAAACAACATATACCAAGATCTCCAGAAAGATAATTATGTTAAAAATAAAATTGCATATATCTTTGGCAGGCATCTATGAAGAGTTTTGATAGCAGACGCCATGCTACCATTTCTATGAATTTCAGTGTTTGTGTACTTTACTGATGTAAAATAATACATATATATGACATTACATCACATCGCATCACATCACATCATATTTAAATGTACCGGCCTCGGTGGCGCAGTGGTTAATCCATCGGACTACAGACTGGTAGGTACAGGTTCGCAGCCCGGTACCGGCTCCAACCCAGGGCGAGTTCTTAAGGGCTCAATGCCAGTGGGTAGGTGTACGGCCACAACATCCTCTTCTATCTCACTAACCACTAACAATTAACAACTAACCCAACTCTCCTGGACAAACAGCCCAGATAGCTGAGGTGTTTGGATATAAGTGCGAAAATAAGACGAAATGAAATGAAAAAATCTTTAAATGTGCATATGATCACACACAATCGACTTATTTAATAAAGCATGAACATTTAAACATGATAATATATGTAGCAATGTTTTAAAAATGGTGAATCAAATGATGGAGATGATGATGATGATGATGATGATGATAACGACGACGGCGACGACGATGATGACTAATAATAAAAGTATAGGTAATAAAAGTAAAATTAGCAAACTGCGCAGAGATACATTTTGTGAAAACAACAATCTTGTCATGGAGAACTATGACGAGCGAAGTTTCGGGTGGGGGTGGTGGGAGCGGTTCTAGTCAAACGTTCTCAGAAAATATGGGGCGGGATGTAGCCCAATGGTATAGCGCTCGCTTGATGCGCGGTCGGTTCTGGATCGATCCCTGTCGGTGGGCCTATTGGGCTATTTTTCGTTCAAGCCACTGCACCACGACTGGTATATCGAATGCTGTGTGGAATGTGCTATCCTGTCTGAGGGATGGTGCGTATAAAAGATCCCTTGCTACTAAAGGAAAGATGTTGCGGTTTTTCATCTCTAAGACTATATGTCTAAATTAACAAATGTTTGACATCCAATAGCCGATGATTAATAAATCAATGTACTCTAGTGGTATCATTAAACAAAACAAACTTAGCTTAGAGCAGGGATTTACAGGGAACAGTAGTTGCTGATCAATTTTCAATTGACTAGAAATATCACAATCAAGATTTTGAAAACAAAATGTTCCCTGTTAACAGTTAGCAGGGGATTTCAACCCCCCCCCCCCCCCCCCACACACACACACACACACACCACTCCCTGTCGCTTAATGTGGATCATTTAACACTGGTGACAATCTTCCCTCCATAATTATTGTATCAAATTCAAGACGGAATTGAACTGGGTGGTGCTTCAGGTGGAAAAAAACCACATCATGTTGTGTCTTAACACACGCATTGGCTGATGTTTATGGCAGTAATGGGAAGAAAAAACAACCCTAGCAGATTGTTAACAACGGTGTCTTCCAGTAAAAGAAAAACGTGTTTTGCGATCAACTTTTGTTACACGGTTTATTAACAAAACTGAATTATGAAGCACTCGACTTCCAGTCCATTTAACAGCTTTTTGCATAATGAAACTCGGCAACTCCAGGAATTTGGCGTAAAATAATCAGTCGTCAACCAGCAGATGTCTAGAAACTGCTCAAGATTGTGATTAACCATTTTGTCAGATTCCTGTACACATGGGGTTATTGGTGAAGGAAGGAAATGTTTTATTTAACGACGCACTCAAAACATTTTATTTACGGTTATAAGGCGTCGGTCATATGGCTAAGGATCACACAGATATAGAGAGAGGGAACCCGCTGTCGCCACTTCATGGGCTACTCTTTTCGATTAGCAGCAAGAGATCCTTTATATGCACCATCCCATAGACAGGATAGCTCATACCACGGCCTTTGATGTACCAGTCGTGGTGCACTGGCTGTAGCGAGAAATAGCCCAATGGGCCCACCGACGGGGGTCGATCCCAAACCGACCTCGCATCAAGCGAGCGCTTTACCACTGGGCTACGTCTCGCCCACGGGTTATTGGTGAAGATAGGGGTTACGCACGCCCACCTGTATAGAAGAAATATAGGGAGAAAAACTCACCTTATTCATTGCAATGATTCTTTTGCTACTGAAGGTCTACATTTGATTAAAAATAGATCCACTCAACACTCTTAAACACAGAAGTGCGCTCTCTCTCTCTCTCTCTCTCTCTCTCTCTCTCTCTCTCTCTCTCTCTCTCTCACACACACACACACACACTCAGACACACACACACACACACACTCAGACACACACACACACGCACAGACAAATACTACACGCAAACCTGACATGCATACACACACACACCACTCACAGACCCACACAAAGACACGAACGAATGAATGAATGTTAAGGACACCCCAGCACGAAAAATACATCGGCTATTGGGTGTGAAACTATGATAAATTCAAAATATTAAATGATGAACCACATCAATATAAATATGCAATAGTCAAATAAAAACACAATGTAAAGAACTGTGCAAAAATACAAATATCACAAATAGGTACGCACGCCTGCATATACACACATTGCTCCACAATAAACCAAAGTAGTTTTGGTTTTCTGCATGATGCAATTTGCATCATAAACAATCGAACGCAACATTGCTTTTTGATGTTTTTTGTGAGTCTGACTTTCTAAATGTTACGTCAATTAACTAAATTGGCCTGTTATATCAAAACTGTTGTTACAGATTTCAACTACCACGCCGGGATTCTTTAACACCAATGGATGAAATGAAGTGGACTCGATGTTTTTAGTAATAATTAGATAATGACGTCATCGTGCTTGTTAAAGGGACATACCCTAGTTTTTAAACACTAAGGCATATTTCTCACTATTAGTCGTTTATGATCACTGAAATCAAACATTGCTTTTATTTTATTGCTTAGATTATCGATTTCCGTACATCCGAAGTGATTCTGGTCATCCTGGTGTTTTTAATACCACAAAATGCATTTTTCATATTATAAAAACGCACGTGCGTCTGAGAAGTAACGGTTATAGAGTCGCATTTGTGTAGGGGGAGGAGGAGGCGGGGGGGGATACTCCGAATCTGGCCGCAGATTTTGCAAGCTATCTTAGCACTACGATATCGTAAGACAGTCGTACGCTGTGACGTCACAACGCCACATGCCATAGCCTACGACGATTTTACAATATCGTAGCGCTAAGATAGCTTCGGAAATCTGGGCTCTCAGAGCCGGTTTATCCTAGTAGCACATGTAGCACGTGCTACAGGCCCCGCGCTACAAGTAATTGTGCAGGTAGAATGATGGATATACATGGCAAACAGGTCTGAGTTTAGCACATTTTTACATTACGTGGATTACAAGTAATTGTGCAGGTAGAATGATGGAAATACATGGCAAACAGGTCTGAGTTTAGCACATTTTTGCCCGAATATTTTTATCAATTTTGCTCGAATTTGAGATTTTGCTCCAGCATTTGGGGGTCAGTTGCCCCCCTCCCCCCCCCCCCCCCCCCCCGGCCCCTATTCCATATGCTTATGAGTAAACATGTTACAAGGACGGTGGAACGTGGGAAGGGAGCTTTAGCCGCATCCACAATGCTTAATCAAAACATATTAGGCCTAGCAGCATTTACCGGTATTTGTTAAGATGAATTGTACATATAGAGAGCAGGAAACTGCATTTCAATACATCTATTTTCGTTTTCTTTTCTGAGGGATCATGCACACGATCCCTCCCCCCTAGAATTAACGTAAACGCGCTCGCTACGAAGGGAGTCGTGTGAGCTCAGTTCAGTTTTTAAATTTAAAGTCCTACATACTAGTAGTAACTTGAAAATAAGACATTGCAAAATGTTCAAGCTTTTGTATAATATGATCCATGATATTTGCGATTGTAATTGTAAATAATTATTTGGTTAGATTGTACAGCTGTTCATTGTAAGTAATTGTTTCATTTCATCAAGCAATTTGCCACGTGGCTATAGTGTTAATATATTCAGCGAACACACGTACCTTTATTCAGAAATTATACATCGTGAAAAATAATAATAATAATAATAAATCCCTGCGTGGTTGCGTATTCCCTGTAGAGAGTTCGAAGTCTAACCTTAATTTCTCTTTTATTGTATTGTTGTTGTCAAGTTTACGCCGGGGTAATGCGGTTCACGAAACAGCCATGTGATGAATTCCATAGCGTCCATAATGTTCACAGTTATTAGATTGTTACTGCTCTCAAGTTAACAAATGTCTGTTGGTAAAAATAAAAATCGCTTTGAATAATCTCACGGACATTTTCACAATAAAGGGACCAAAGCATGAATTAGTGTGTTATGTTATCCTACAATGAAATATTATCGCACAGCACATCAATGTTTGGTTCGTGTCGGTGCATATGGGCCACACCTAACTGCGTGGAGTATTTCAGGTCGCTCATTTCAGTACAAACTGCACACTGAGTCAAATTTAATAGGGTACTTTTGTCGTTATAGATTTCCATTTTAATTTTGACTGAAATCATCCCTTTGTTGTAACAATGTATGGAGCATGTTTTATGTTAAAATGGCAGTGGTTTACAGACAATTCAATTCTCTTTAAAATGGGAGTTATTTTATAAAAATTGGTCATCAGGTTCAAACGTTATGGCAATTTATGTAAATATACTTGTTCGTTATGCTTTTTACAAATACAGTCTATATCTCATGTATATGGACAGTAAGTCTTTAAAAATTAAGTGAAATTAAATCATGTGAACTGATTTTTCTCATAAATAATTAGTATTTATGATTTAGGAATAAAAAGTTCAATATTTTTTAATGTTACAAAACATTAACGAAATTAATGCAACTTATAGGTTTGTCACAACAAATTTGTTGTGTCCGTAATTTTTGATTCGATGAAAATGATTCTATATTCAGCTAAAGTTTACAAGTCAGATGTACGGAGAAACTCAGCAAAGTAATAGAAATGTGAAGTAGCTCAAGGATTTGAAAATAACTCACACTGACTGTGGATTTGTAGTGTCTGTAACTGTAGTGTCCGTAACCTTTCCAAAAGCATGATTATAAATTTAGATACTAGTACTTTATAAAAGAATACCAAAATATGTAATTACATGTTCTTATATTTTATTTTCTAAGGCCACAACGTGTTAAGATAAGAACAAACATAAATAATAAAGCTGAATTTGTCATTGTTATTTTCATTCAGCATTGGTCCTAAACATAACAAAATTATGATTAGCAGGACATTCCTCATGCTGAAAATATTTCTGAATTGTGTTGAGTGTTTAGTTAATTTTTAACTTCCATAAACAATTAAGTTCACAATGAGACATAACACTGAAGATAGAATCCTACTAATAACATACTACTTGGGGTGCTTTACATTCAGTAAAGATTCTCTGTAGTGTCCGTAACCAAACAAGTAATATAGAAAATTTGTGGTAAAATGTAACTTGCCCACAACTAAGTGATTAAAAGTTAAAAGTAATACCAATAAGATATAGATTTCATATGATTCACTGAATATGATATATTTTAGCAAAGCATCATTTTATTACATTTTTTTGTAAAGTTTAAGGTGATATTTGAAAACAAAAATGTTGTCAAATCTTTCCTAAAATTTACTGTTACAAACAAGTCATACAGTAAACTCAGTCTGAAGCATAATACAAGTAGCAATCTTGATACTCACATCTGAAATGTTAATATTGTGAAAATAAATATGTTCATTTCATTGGTTATGGACACTACTAGATGACACATCCGGCTATGAACAGTAGATTTGCAGCTGATGAAATGGAAACCATTAATAATCATCGCAAACATTAAAAAAAAAAAAAAAATTAAATATGGGAAATGTTATTTGTTTTGTTTCAAGAAGACCCTTTATTCAAAGTGGAATGATTTTGTTCAAAGTTATGATTATTATTACCGTTGGTTTTTACAAGGTTACTGTTTACTTGGCGTTAACACAGTTACCATTTATTTTCTGACTATTTCATGAACATTTTAAGCTAAAACATGCATATTATACCTTTTTGACAGTACATGTATATATGTTTACATACTGTGTAAGTACATTATGATTTTATTTCTAAAACCCTGGTTTTGTTTGGTATTGTCCGTAACCAAATACTAATGAATTTACTATTTCAGGTTCTTTGCCTGTCTAAGTTGAGTGTAAATCAGTATACTGTGCCTTTAAAATAACCCCATTACAAATAGTTGGAACTGGTTATAATTTCAAGATATCTCAGCACAACTTTATCTCTTTTCTTGATATTTAGTAGTCATATGATGTATAAAAGCATACATGGTTCTGTAACATTCAGTTAAATCTTAGATAAAATAATATAATGTTCA
>NC_054700.1:51355371-51365371 GCF_016097555.1 Gigantopelta aegis
TATTCCTAACTCGTTAATTTTTAATTAACCCTTACTACTCATTCAGTAACGTGTGATAATTGAGAAACGCTTCCAGGGGAACTTAATTAATAAAGGAATTACAACTCTATTCCTAACTGGTTAATTTTTAATTAACCCTAACTACTCATTCAATAACCTTGTAATACAGACTTAATACTGGTACCTATCACAATAAAGACAATAACCTACAGTTTACCTAGGTCCTCTAGGATGACTGGCTAAGACTTAATAATTATTTAGAACAGTGAGCCTACAGTATACTGCGTCAGATGACCGGCAGCACCGTCTAAATAATATTGGTATAATACAGTATTAAAATATTTAAAGTCACATCAATCACATCAAAGTTATACAACAGAGCACAAATGATATTTACCAAGTCCAAACGGACGAACGTTCCCTGGAAGCCTTCCAATATGTTTCTCCGTGATATCTCTAAAACCCTAGCTATTTATCATAAAAGCCGAATATCGCCTGGGGGTATATCGCGGCCCTCCCCCTATCAAGTGATATTTCCACAGCGACCATGACGGCAATTTTCTCTTAGATGGCCAGACTCACTGACGCCTAGTCGCCAAAATCACGGTTGTAAAAACCGCACTCGCGGAGGTATTACGTAACAACTGGCCACTTGGGCTTAAGTGCATATTGGAACTGCACACGGCCCTCTAAAACAATTAATATCGCCACAGGCGAAAACAAAATTAAGAGCATGTTCCGTCACAGACGTGTTTGTTTCGCTTGTGCACACTGCACGCGCTTTCGTGTGCTCGACTTGGTGGTCCTTCATTTCGTTGTTTTTGTCAGCGAAATGAAGTTTTCTAATGGGATGTATGCGGCCATTGGAACTGATTGAACGCTGGAACGCTTCTCGTTTCGACAGCCTGCACCACCAGGTTGGATTCTTTTTTAGCAAGATTCCTTGCCTCCACGTCATTTCTCCGTCTGACTGTCGACTGGGTTTTTTCGTGACTCGTATGACGGCCATTCTGCAGAACGCCACGGTTGTTCGCGTTTAGTCTCTACATGTCCGAGCCTGTCCTAGCAGCACTGGAAGATTGACCGCCCCACTCTAAGAAGAAATAGGAAGCGGGGTCGGCCCCATCTACTCTTTTTCTAGACTTTACCTTGCTTTATAGTGATACCATCTCGTATCCTCCGGAGTCGGGCCCGTCCGCACCACTATACCAACCCATGACGACTGGACTATATCCTAGTCTGATACTCTCTCTCGTTCAGACGGATCCGGCTTCTCAAGATCTGTATTTCAGCACAGCACTACACCTTCAACGTCTATCGACTATCAATCTAGGGGTTTTCTTGACGGGATGCAACCCATCTCGTCCCTTTAAGCTGTGCACCCAAACGGCCTTAACGAGGCCACTCGCGTGGACATATCGATCGGACTTTAAACTTTTAAATCTGCGTTCAAAATTTTATGTCGAAATTACTTTTCTTTTCTTTTTTTTTAATATTATGAAATAGTCCGATCCTCTCTTCTTTCTCTTCTTTAATTTTGGACTGTCCTTCTAAAATGCTCCAAATTATATAAATATTCGGCCGAGTAGTCAATTCTTTTTATTTTTGGCTTGTAACCTTTTTCTTGTTTTTATTTATTCTATTAACCTTTTTACTAATTGCTATTTTCAAAATTATGCCCATTTTCAACCCCCCCCCCCCCCCCCCCCCCCCCCCCCACCCCCACCCCCCTCCATCCCGAGTCAAGCCACCGATCTTATCGGAGGTCGGACTCGGGATGGGCGTGTTCGAAACCCTAGTGGTATATGGGCACGTTAAACTAGTTATCCTCATCATCATCATCATCATCAGATCTGTATATATATATATATGGGGCAATAAGCAGGACATATTGTTCATCTTCTACACAGTTGCGACAATAAAAACGAACTAAAAGGAAACAAGTATGTTTCAGCCAGTTTGTCGTACAGTCCCCTTTTAATTCTATCTGATAACAAGTACTCACTTTAAGTGTGTGTTTTCTATATCGATTAGGGCCGGACGTAGCCCAGGGGTACAGCGCTCGCTCGATGTGCGGTCGATGTGAGATCGATCCTCGTCGGTGGCCCCATTGCGCTATTTCTCGTTCCAGCCAATGCACCACAACTGGTTTATCAAAGGCCGTGGTATGTACTACCCTGTCTGTGGGATGGTGCATATAAAAGATCCCTTGCTACTAATCGAAAAGAGTAGCCAATGAAGTGGCGACAGCGGGTTTCCTCTCTCAATATCAGTATGGTCCTTAACCATATGTCTGACTCCAAATAACAGTAAATAAAATGTGTTTAGTGCGTCGTTAAATAAAACATATCCTTCTTCCTTTCTATGTCGATTAAAATGGGGTTATAATGCAAACCAAAAAACAAAAACATACAAAAACCCAAGATAAAATAATAATAATAAAATAAAAAATACACATCAAACATATTTCCTACATTTTTTTCCACCGCTCTGTTTTCTTAACTGGTTTGTCGACGCTTCTTTTGCGAACAGAAATTTTGGCATACTCAAAGATCTTGCTTAAAGAGTGTTTTTAAACAAATAAACTTGGACGGCTTTCAATGGGTTGGTTTTCGATAGTTTAGGATATATCATTACAGTTTTAGGTGAATTGGGTTTTTTTATCACGCGAGCCGTAGAAAGCCAATTTTCAATTCAGTCGTATGGTATTTAAAACACTGATTCGATATTTGTAGTCTCGTTTACGTTCGTTTTGGTGACTCCTCTGTGTATTTCGGTTCCATATTTGCTGGATTCCGTTCGTGTCAATGATTCTTTAGAGGAAGATTCTGTAACTGACTGAAAGGTCAAATCTCAACGGATCTGTGACGTTAAGTTAGGGGTGAACGGGAGTGTGGGGGTGAACAAGACGGAGTCGATATTGCAACCTTAAAGGTATACTGTCACTGATTTAAGAACCTTATATCTCAAAACAATAATAATAAATGAAAATTAAATTAATTTTTGGAAACCAAACTAGGCTATTTTATTTTCATAACCGAACCATGATAGAGTGAAATCCATGTCAACCCTCTTGGCGATATTAGCTTTTGAATTATGGACCATTGCCATAATTCAATTATGTTTACAAAATATCATTAATAAGTGGGGTATGGTGCTTACGTAGATGGTTGAATAAAGTACGTATAGGGACAAATCAAATTTTTTTCTTCAGATAATACTTTGTTAGGCCATTTAATAGGTCAATGGTCTGTGACAATATGCCTTTAAAGACACAGAGCCTAGTTTGAGCCTGTGATCAAAGTTTGATCAATCTACAAACCTGTCACACATCTGTATAAAGTTACAAAACAAGTAAAACAAACGTCTGTGACGTTAATACGTGGAACACTCTAAAAATAGAATAGATCTCGCCTCCCTAACCATTACTTCTCAAAGGTACGTGCGTTCTTCGAATTAAGGAAAATGCATTTCGCGGTATTACAAACACCAGGATGACCAGAAACACTCGGATATACGAAAATGGATAATAGATATCGCCTCCCTAGCCATTACTTCTCAAAGGTACGTGCGTTCTTCGAATTAAGGAAAATGCATTTCGCGGTATTACAAACACCAGGATGACCAGAAACACTCGGATATACGAAAATGGATAATAAAATGTAAGTAATTTCTGACTTCAGTGATCAAGAAACGGCTCTACTATTGAAAAATAAGCGATAGTGTTAAACAGACTAGGGTCTGTCCCTTTAATTAATATGATGCGGGCGATACGTAGTCCAGTGGTAAAGCGTTCGCCTCATGTACGGTCGGTCTAGGATTGATCCCCGTCAGTGGACCCATGGGCTATTTATCGTTCAAGCCAGTGCACCACGACTAGTATATGAAAGGCCGTGGTATGTGCTATACTGTCTATGGGATGGTTTATATAAAATATCCCTTGCTACTAATGGAAAAATGTAGCGGGTTTCCTCTGTCGAAATTATCTAATGTTTAACATCAAATAGTCCAGGGTTGAAAATTAACAGTCTCCTAGTCGCCCGTGGCGACCTTTATTGGCTAAGGGCGAATAAGAATTTTACAAAGGTAATCTATTGGGCGACCATCGATTTTAGTGTCTGGCGAGTATAGTACTAGTTAAAAAAGAGACACCCTGATACTGAATCGAATGTAACAAAACACACCGCGTCTATGTTGGCGCGAACTACAGATCTGGCATCAGAAGACCTAGAACATGTTCTATATTTTAACAGCGCCAAAATAATGAATACAGATAAAATTCATACAAAAAATATTAATTTATTACGTTTTAAACCCATACTGTCTCAAATAACATTTTATTGGGGGTAAAAGTGCAGTGTAAATTAAAACAAAAATTATTTACAAATTACCATCAATCAGCATGGCTTAACTTTTTTCTGATACAAGTTTCAAGGCAACTGATGGAACATCCAAGGTAATCTGAATGGCACAACCGTAATACATGACCAGGGCCGGATCTTTGCAAAAGCAGAGTCGAATGGGCATTTGGCAAAACAGTGGAAATCATTTGCTGGGAATTTCAATTCTCTTGCATCGCCACAAAGTTTATTCCATCCCTCTTGCATCGCCACAAAGAGGACTGCCACTCCCAGACTAGTTTACTAAAGCACGCGCAGTTATACCTTTAGTCTGTTTCTACTGCATTATCTTTTACCCTGTATTGAAAATGAGATTTAATATGTTTAATTTAATGGTACTTTGTGCAGAAACATGTTTATTTATACTGAATTTCTTTTTCAATTTCTTTTTGATTTCAGTTGGTATGGGTTTAAAACTTAACAACATGTTTTTAATGTAAATTTTTGCTTTATTCATTATGAAGTTAAACGTCAATTCATCGGTTTTCGTTAACACAAACGGTTATTATTCAACGAAAAACACGATAGTTTTAATTCTACCTGTGCAGTTAAATTCCAATGTGATAATTGGAGGGCTAGTTGAATTTGAGTAGGACCAGTAATAGAGGATATTATATGAGTGTCCATGGCAGACGATGTTTACGACACGAGTGCCTAAATTATCATATTTCCCGAGCGAGAGCGAGATACGTGATATTTATACGCCCATAAGTAAAGAGCTGTAAATTGCAAAGCATGTGTATACTAAAAAGCAAACAACTACACAGTAATTGAAATAATTAGTTTTGAATTTGAATGACGTCAGTATTCCAATGACGTCACTTTGCATCTCCTTACAATAACTATAAATTGGGTACATGACGTTTCCGTTTTAAGAATGCCGGAAAAATTCCAGTGCAAAATTGCTATTGAACTGTTTTTTATAATTTTTTTAACATTATTAACGCACCTGAATTTGTTTGAAGAAAATCTTGTGATTAAAACATTGTACCTTTTACTAAATATGGCTTTCAAGTGAAATTACGGCAAAATATGCTACATTTATTATGTACGAAGCCAAAACAAGGGTGCGAAAAGTGACTCGTCGACCTTAGTATAGATTTCTAACAGTTGTGAACATTATATTCATAATTAAGTGTTTGAGTGTCACAACCACATCGTAATATAATACAAGTTATCATAAATAATCAATTAATGTTTTATTAAATTAATTAAAAACACGTATTTGTCATTACGGCATGTGATCAGCTTACACTCGAAATAAAAATGTAATAATGAAGAAAGTAGTATCTGTGGAATGTCGTGTCAGCCAATCAGAAAGAAATGTACTCTTACAACAGCCAATCGTTAAACGACAATGTCAGGAGGACATACGATTTAGTTATGACATACGAGGGAAATCGTACGATAAATATGACCCTCGTTATGCTGTACCTCGTGGGTAATAAATAGAGGATATTATATGAGTGTCCGTGACAGACGATGTTTACGACACGAGTGCCTAAATTATCATATTTCCCGAGCGAGAGCGAAGGAAATGCGATAATTTAGGCACGAGTGTCGTAAACGTCATCTGTCATGGACACGAATGTAATATTCTGTTTATTACCGACATGATTTAATTTTCGTTGCAAATGAGGTTACTGAGTGCTCCGTGTTTATCTTTTGTGACGCGGGAGCAATTGTTTATTTTTTAAATGTTCTTGTGTCCTGATATCTGCATAATTTCAGTGGTTGGCAAATTTGTACTGATTAACTTTTGTATATATAATTAATAATGTTCAAACAAACAAAAATTCAATAGCAATTTTGCATTGGCATTTTCCCAGCGCCCTGAAAACGGGAACGTCATGTACCCAGTTTCGTGTTACTGTAAAGAGATGTAAAGTGACGTCATTGGAATACTGACATCATTCAAATTCAAAATTAGCTGGAATGTCGTGTCAGCCAACCAGAAAGAAATGTACTCTTACAACAGCCAATCGTTAAACGACAATGTCAGGAGGACATACGATTTAGTTATGACATACGAGGGAAATCGTACGATAAATATGACCCTCGTTATGCTGTACCTCGTAGGTAATAAAGATTTTTATTTAACTTGCCCTGCTGTTAATTTTCAACCCTTCAATAGCTGATGATTAATAAATCGATTTGCTTTAGTGGTGTCGTTAAACAAAACTAACAGATGGGTTGTTTTTTTTTTGCTATATGAGGATTGCCACTTCCAAGACTTCTTCGACAAATTTAAATCTGCACGTATCCGATTCCACATAACAGCTGAAAAGGAAGAAAAGAGAGAACAAAATCGCATACAACTTTTCTTCTTTCTTTTTTTCTTTTTTCTTTTAAAGCCGCACACCCTAGTTCCATCCAGCGAAAATAAACTATAATTTGGTTAATCTACAAACCTGTAACACACTTAGATCACGTTTTTATCAAATGGAGTGAAAAAGCAGGTTTTATATCGATAAATACCATGGGAATCCCCATGTCCCAATTGCTTGAAATAATTTTGAAAGTTAGTATTCTGATGTCACCGGTAGATGTCGCTCGAAGCACAACAATGCCTACGTCACGACAAATTTCACAGAGTGCGCACAGACTTGGGGTGCGTTCTTTTCACCTCTCCTGGACATGTTCCAACTGTTCTGTCCTGGTTGTATCCCCTCTCCAGATATCGTAAGACTTAGCAAAATTATTGGTTTTAAGGGTTTGTAACGTTTTGTATTGAGGTACTTACTTGTCTGAAATTTATTGTTACTGAAAATGTTCACGAACTGTGAAGAAAAATCTCACAAATGAACAACAACAAATCGGATGTTGATTGTGCGAACCGTGCACGAGAAAACAAACCGAACCAAAATGATAACGTAGAGGCACTGATTTTCCGTTTCAGATTTTTCCCTTTTCCGTTTCATAATGTTACAAAATCCGGGTTTTTTTCCGTTTCAGTATTAAACAAATTCTGTTTTTCTTTCACACAGACTTCGGACATTTTCGGTTTTCTTTACAATATTATGGAGAAAATAATTACAAACGATCACACTATAAACCACTTCCCTTATATAATTTATTTTGAACAAAGCCTGGCATACTACTGCATTCCTTTGTGAGATTGGAAATATGGCAATGCCACAAATGTTAAAAATTAATAAGCAAACATAACATAATATATCTTTCACTTGAGTAAATATCGGACAACTTTAGCTCACAATGTTCGGTTTTTCCCGTTAAATCGCCGGGAATAAGCGAAGAAAACACGACTGGTAAAACGTCTAGATACTCTACATTAAACATTTGGCGTAACATACAAAGGCACTAGTGTCGTAGCGTAGCACAGGCAGATGTCAGTGTCTATAGTTTCTAGTTCGAAAAATAAATTTTAATTAATCAAATGCGCTATTTAAAGTTAAATAATGTTTTGGAAAAAAATCGGGAATTCCGTTTCAGATAGGTATTTCCGCGATACCGTCCGCGATTCCGCGATTCCGCGATCACGGAAAATCAGTGCCTCTAATAACGGTCACGTGGTATACCAACATCTGTGACGTTACACAGGAAGATTCCCTCTAAAAATAGATTGGACCTCGCTTGCTTAACGGTTTTTTCTCGATGGCACGTCTTGTGAAAAAATGCAAAAAATGCATTTCGTGGTTTTACAAACATCAGGATTACCAAAAAGCACTTCAGGTGAATGGAAATGTGTATTCTAAATAATAAAATGTAAGTAAAGTGCAATTTTATTTGTGAAAAATGGGGTTTAATAGCGAAAAACAACGCCGTAATGGTTAACAAATAACTGTAACTAGGGTGTGTCCCTTTAATTCAAACGCATTTTAATTGTTGTTTGTGGGTTTTTGCATGGTTTATTTTTTGGTGATTAGCTGACCATATTTGTTGTTTTTTTTTCTTTTAAAAAGAAGAAGAAAGTTAATACACATCGACAAGAAAGTACATTTGTAATTCTATATACATGCAATCTCATTGACATGGGGTTGTTAAAGAAAACAAACTTTAACTATTAATATCTTAATATGATGCTCAGTAAGACGATCGTTTACAGCGCTTGGTTACGATAAAAAGTTTGTTTTGTTTAACGACACCACTAGAGCACATTGATTAATCAATCATCGGCTACTGGATGTCAAACATTTGGTAATTCTGACTCGTAGTCATCAGAGGAAACCCGATACATCTTACCTAATGCAGTAAGGGACCTTTTATATGCACTTTCCCACAGACAGGATAGCACATACCACGGTCTTTGATATACCAGTCGTGGTGCACTAGCTGGAACGAGAAACAGCCCAATGGACAGGGATCGATCCTACACCGACAACGCATGAAGCGAACGCTTTACCACTGGGCTACGTCCCGCCCCATGGTTACGATGATGGTTATCTGTAAAGTAGGGCTGTCTGGGTCGCACCACATCGTAAAACATAACATATAAAATGCAGAAGTCGGATTTAGGATGGTCAAACTGACAAGCTTGATGTATTAACGTGAGTTTGTGGGCTTTCGCTGTCACGGAACAAAGAACAACACATCAGTTTCATCACGTTCCAACATCAACAATATTACCTCACCCGATTGTGTAATATCCTCTGTATGTCACTGACGTCTCACATTACACAATATTCAGGAGCGGATCTAGGGAAGGGTGTTGAGTGTGCGTACTCGCTGTCCCGAAATCCAAAGTACAAAAAAAAAAAAAAAATCCAAAGTACCATGAAAATCATGTATATAATGCACGGCCGTGGTCTTTAGAATACCCCGCATGTACCCTATTTTGTATCTTACGCCTCTTTCTGCATCCTGTGCCCCCACCCGCATCCACTCCTGATATTTGACGGAAAAGAAAGGAATGTTACGCGACACTCGGGCGACGTTAAAGCTGCAGTCTCGGTTATATTTGAAAAGGAGCGGGATTTAGCTCAGTCGATTGAGTGCTCGCTTGAGGTGCTTGCATCGCAGGATCGAACCACCTCGGTAGATCCATTCAACTGATTGGGGTTTTTGTCGTTCCAGGCAGTGCACCACAACTGGTCAAAGGCCATGGTATGTGCTTTCCTGTCTGTGGGGAAAGTACATATAAAAGATCCCTTGCTGCATTAGGAAAAATGAAGCGGGTTTCCTCTGATGACTACGTGTTAGAATTACCAAATGTTTGACATCCAATAGCCGATGATTAATTAATCAATGTGCTCTAGTTGTGTTTTTAAACAAAACCAAAACTTTAAATATTTTTTAAAAATCATTTAATCATTCAGGGGTTTGAATAATGCCGTCCCGATCGGTTTTCACCGGTGAACATCACCACAGATATTTGTGCCTGCCGTCGCAACGGACCAGAAATTATTTTGCGCTTAAACTTTATGTTTCATGTTTGGTACGGCAGGCTTTGATTCATTCCTGTAGAATTTGTAGCTTACCGGAACAAATGTCCGGCAAGGATTTCAGCCAATTTCGACCCCTGTCATTTAGAATATACAATCGATATGTGCGTGTGGATTAACAAATTGCTACATTGTTGTTTGGTTACCCGCTCCATTAGCCAGCTTGTCTTTGATTTTAAAAAGAAATAAGTTACTGAT